>NW_026895840.1:0-189236 GCF_033153095.1 Gastrolobium bilobum | reverse complement strand
CAATGCCACAACACATCCTTCTGTTCTTCCTCTCGAATACACCGTCTGATCACACTATCTGAACTTCTATAGAAAAGATATGGCTCATCCCAAATGTATCTCTTAACATCATGCATAAATTTCTTCCTCTGTTGCCATGTGAAATCCTTAGGCATCAATCCAACAACTTTATAGTTGGCAAAATCAGCAAACCATGGTGGGGTACTGATAGATAAGACTTTATCCCTAACCATCTCTGTGACAACACATATTGCCAAAACATGTTCATCAGGAAACTCTTCTCTGATCACTAATTCCGGTCTTTCTTGAAGCTCTTTTTCTATAATCCTGGATAAGTGATCAGCCACCAAGTTTTCAACTCCCTTTTTGTCCTTGATCTCTACCTCAAACTCTTGCAACAGTAACATCCAGCGGAGCAACCTGGGTTTAGCATCCTGCTTGCTTAACAAATACTTTAAAGTTGCATGGTCAGTGTAAACAATAACTTTTGATCCTAACAGATATGGCCTGAATTTGTCAAATGCATACACAATAGCCAATAATTCTTTTTCTGTAGTAGCATAATTCTTTTGTGCATCATTTAAGATCTTACTGGCATAGTAAATGACATGCAACAATTTATTCACTCTTTGGCCCAATACCACTCCTACAACGTAATCACTAGCATCACACATTAATTCAAATGGTAATGAAAAATCAGGTGCCATCATGATAGGTGCAATGGTCAACTTTTCTTTTAAAACATGGAATGCATGCAGACATTCATCATCAAACAGGAACTCTTGGTCCTTGACCAATAACTTGCATAAGGGCTTGGCAATTTTTGAAAAATCTTTTATGAACCGCCTATAAAATCCTGCATGACCAAGAAAACTCCTCACACCCTTAACATTAACAGGTGGAGGGAGTTTCTCAATCACAGAAATTTTGTCCTTATCCACCTCAATTCCATTCCTAGACACCTTGTGTCCAAGAACTATACCTTATGTCACCATAAAGTGACACTTCTCCCAGTTCAAAACCAAATTACAGTCCCGGCATCTTTTTAAGACAGAATCTAAGTTTTTCAGACATACATCAAAATCAGACCCAAATACAGAAAAATCATCCATAAATATTTCTATACATTCCTCTACCATATCAAAGAAAATGGAAAGCATGCACCTTTGGAAAGTGGCAGGAGCATTGCATAGACCAAAAGGCATCCTCCGATATGCGAAAATTCCATATGGACATGTAAATGCGGTCTTCTCCTGGTCCTCTGGTGTCACAACTATCTGATTGTACCCTGAATAACCATCCAAGAAACAATAGAAAGCATGTCCTGCCAACCTCTCTAGCATCTGATCCAAGAAAGGAAGTGGAAAATGATCCGTCCTGGTTGCCTTGTTCAACCTTCGATAGTCAATACACATTCTCCAACCAGTGATTGTCCTTGTGGGAATCAACTCATTATTCTCATTTTTCACCACAGTCATCCCCCCTTTCTTGGGCACTGTCTGCACAGGACTCACCCAAGCACTGTCATAAATAGGGTAAATCATCCCAGCATCAAGCAACTTCACAACCTCCTTCCTCACTACCTCCTTCATAGTGGGGTTGAGTCTCCTCTGTGGTTGCCTTACTGGTTTGACCTCTTCTTCCATCAATATTTTATGGGTGCAGAAGGAAAGATTGATACCCTTGAGATCAGAAAATTACCAACCAATTGCCAGCTTATTCTTCTTAAGTACTTCAATCAACTTTCCTTCTTCCTCATCAGACAACATTGCATTAATGATTGCTGGATATGTTTGATCATCCCCAAGGAACACATACTTCAAATGTGAAGGTAATTCTTTAAGTTCTACCTTAGGTGCTCCTTTTGGAATGTCATCAATCTTCTTCTCAAGCTCTTCCACTTCTGGCTCTTCTTGGTAATCTTCTGTACTTGTCTCTTCTTCTGATCTTTCTTCCTCAACTGAGAATTCTTCTTCTTTATTCACTTCTTCCACAACCTCCTGTATCACATCCAATCTAAAACAATCCCCCATATCAACAGGGTGCTTGATAGTTTCAAATACATCAATTGTGACTGTTTCCTCATCCACCCATAGCAACAACTTTCCTTGTTCAACATCTATCAAAGATCTTGCAGTTGCTAAAAAGGGTCTTCCTAACAATAGAGGACTTTATGTATCCTCTTCCTCCATGTCAAGAATCACAAAATCCACTGGAAAAATAAACTTGTCTACCTTGACCAAGACATCTTCAACCACACCTTCAGGCCTCTTGATAAATCTATCCGCAAGATGCAGAATAAGATTGGTCTCCTTCAAAGTGTTGATTCCCAAAGCTCTACATACTGTCAATGGCATCAAGTTTATACTGGCTCCCAAATCGCACAATGCCTTTCCCACCTCTACATCTCCTATAGCAATAGAGATACTGAAGCTTCCAGGATCTTTCATTTTTGTTGGAAGCTTCTTCTGGATTAGGGCACTACACTCTGCTGTTAGGGCCACTGTCTCACCATCAGTTAATTTCCTCTTCTTAGTAAGAAGATCCTTCATGAACTTTGCATAGTGAGGCATATTTTCCAGTGCTTCAGAAAATGGTATGTTAATTTGTAAATTTTTGAAGATATCCAGAAATCTTGCATAGTGCTGTTTCTGAATCTCTTGCTTCAACCTTTGAGGGTAGGGAACTCTAGCATAAGGAGATAAAATAACTGGCTGTTCTTTCTTGTCAGCCATCTTCTTCTTTCCTTACTTCATCATCTTTTGTGGGGAAGCATTTTTACCAACTTCTACCTCTCCTTCATTCTTATTGTCGTTCCCTTCCTCTTCTTTCTCAATTCCAACTATAACATCTCTAACAACTACTTCCTTCTCACTTTTCTCATTTTTCTTCTTCTCTACTTCATCATCAGAGACTACATCTTCAACCACAACCTCTTCTTCATTCTTTTTATTTTCCACATTCTTTTTCACTGGTTGAAGTACCAACCCACTTCTTGTCATAATTGCTTTACAGTGCTCCTTAGGATTCACTAATGTATCACCTGGAAATTTCCCTTGTGGTCTCTCTGATATCTGTCTTGATAATTGACCAATCTGGGTCTCCAAATTTCTGATTGATGCTTCCTGATTTCTGAAAGAAGTTCTGGTCTCCTGCATGAATGCAATTGTCTCTTCCCTGAATGAATTAGACCCCTGGATATAATCCTGAGTTGTCTTAGATAACTGAGCAAACGCTTTCTTCCATGCAGCAGGATCACTTGACTGCTCCTTCATATGTGGTGGTGGAGGATGTAATGGTGGGTTCAATTGATGGTTGGAACTATAGCTGAATCCTGGGTGTTGATTCTTGTTCTTCCATGGTGGCACATAAACATTCATTCCCTGATTGTTGTAGTTCCTTTGATTATTCTGATCATAACACACTCCATTCACCTCTGCTTGTTCTGGTGATCCCCCATAATCACACTCCTCTGTCACATGACCTTTGCCACAGATAGCACATACACTCTTGGTTTCCACAGAAGCTACCTTTTGTGAAGAGAGTTGCTTAATAAGGATATCCAACTGTTGCTGTTGTTGTCTCTGTGTCTGCATCAGCTGATCATTCCCTGCCAACAGAGCATCATACCCATCCAACCTGATGATTCCTGTCCTTCTGTCAGCCACTGGGGCATTATCAAATTCCTGAGATGCCAATGACTCAAAGATATCCAAGGCTTCTTGAGGAGTCTTGGTAGTCAATGATCCACCAGCAGTGGCATGCACCAAGGTTCTAGTGTTAGTGGTCATTCCTTGCAGGAAGATTGCTGCTTGTTGCCATGCCTCAATTCCATGCTGTGGACATTTCCTCAACAAAGTCTTGAATCTCTCCCAAGCCTCATAAATGGATACTGACTCTTTCTGCTTAAAGCTTGTAATCTCATCCTTCAACTTGGCCCTCTTGGATGCTGAGAAAAACCTCTGCAAGAACTTGGTTTGCAGATCATCCCAAGTTGTTATACTTCCTTGTGGCAATGATTGCAGCCATCTCCTTGTAGTTACATTGCAGTTACAACCTAGGGTTCTAAATTTGGGATAACAATTTGGGGATTCTTCTAATGGTTGATTCATCATTAGGGTTCTTAACTTTCAAATTTCCAATTCCATACAATGGCTGGTGATAAGGTATATTTTCACTAAAATTTTCTTGCGACTCTGGATTGGAATGAATCTGCTATCTAGGTGCTTGTTTTTCCTTGATGGACATGGTTGTACAATTCTACAAATATCGTTGCATGCTATGTGTTTGATAAATTGGTTCAGTCTATTTATGCAAAGGGTTTGATGAATTAGTTCTCATGACTGTGAATGATAGAACAATTGGTAGAGCCAACTTAGTGCTTAAGATGATTGGGAATGTATATATGCATGGCTATGATGATATTTTGGAAATTGTGAAAAGCATGGATGAATGTCTCTCGTAAGCATAGTCCCATCTTTTTTGAGATTGTTATATACTTGATGAATCAGAAATTCTTACATTGATGAAGTGTTGAGAAGTAATTGCATGTGTAGGGTGCTTGCATTGCTATTTCCTAATTCTGGGAATTGGTTGTGTAGATGGTGTACACTATTAGCATCCAATTTCTCTAATTGAAGTGACATGATTGTTGGACGTTTAGCAAGTGCACTAGTCATACAAGTAATAAAATGATGAGTAAAGATCGTTGCCACGAGGAATTGTGTTCAAGCACCAATAAACCATAGAAAACTAATTTGAATCAGATAAGAATTTGTAAAAGTCATGAATAATTTGTCACCAGAAAATTGATTGTAAGTAATTTGACACAAAATAAATATGGATTAAGAATTAATAAAACAACAAGTAGTCAGAAAACAACTTTCCTCCATAATAACCCATGTAAAAACTGATCATATGATGAATTCTTTTCCATGTGATGTTAATCAACCTTTTACTTATCATCAAGATGTAATCCCTTACTACCCTGATAGATACATTAATCAGAAACCCTAATCCCTTGGTGATCTCTTTCTTAATACATGCATGAAATACTAAAGTCTTAAGATTACATCAGAACTCTAGCATCAATCCCTTGAGTACTAGAATTCTGATGTTGAGATTATCAGATACAGAAGTCATATAAACATCCCTGTTCTACACTACTTCCTTGATAGAAATAATTAAATCAGAAAATCTCAAATCAACACATGAAAAATACTTCATCATATTAATCAGATCAACATAATATTATCATGGAGTTCTATTGCATTCAGACTACAAAGACCCTACTCAGACATGACTAAGGAATAGACAAGAAAAGAAGAATCAAACTTCATTTCCATGTTGAAAGTCTTCAATCTCCAAACTATTACAAAGAAATCCTAATACAAAAACTAAAACACTAAGAGAATTTAGAGAGAAGTCAGACTAAAGTTTAAGAGAGAGAGAGAGAGAAAATTCCAGATCCTTTACTAAGTGTGAAGGCTTTGCCTTTTATAGTGTTACAATTAAAAACAGAAAACTGATGTGGGCGCTAAAATATTCATAAGTGACCGTTTTAGGGTCCATGCTTTACGTATGCTCAACTGACTTTAACTTACTCCAACGCTAAAACTCTTGATTTGGACGTTTTAGCGGTGGAGACCAGAGTCCTTTTTCCACTTCAGGGCGCTAAAACGCTTATTGCAGGCCGTTTTAGCGCCCAAGACCAGCAATTTTCCATCTTCTAAGTGCAGCAGCGCGCTAAAACGCTGTGTGGGTGTTTTAGCGCTCATCACCAGCAAGTTTTGGCCTCTTCCTGTAGCAGGGCGCTAAAACGCTTAGTGTGGACGTTTTAGCACTCAACACTTAGGCAATTTTTCTCCTCTTGAGCTCCAGAATCTTCTTCCTTCTCCAGTTGCCTTTCAAGCTTGCTTTTCCTACAAGAATCATACAAATTTCCAATAAAGCTCTTGAACTTGTAATTGAGGACATCTTAGGACATTAACCTTGTTTTTCATCATTTAATCACATAATTTGATCCTAATTCCTGCTAAAAACCATGATGAACTAAGGGTTCATCAATGATATCTCACATGCAATTCATTCTATTGTTCTGGGAATTTTTCTTAGTGTAAGAAAGGAAAACCAAAAAGGGTACAAAGACAGGCACCAAGGGTAAAACTAAAGGCAATGCTACATCTGGTAGCAAAAGGCCAAGGCCTTCCGCCGGCTATGATAAGGACCGGTTCCTATCGGCAGAGCACTAGCAGAGGTATGAACAATGGTTCATGCCTAAGAAGGTGATTCTGGAGCGGTCCATTGCTTTGGACACCTTCCCTGAGAACAGCTCCCTCCTGGTATTAATCAAGAGCAGGAAATGGGAGACATTGACCACATTTGCAGCTCCTAGCTCTAGTGCAATTCTGAAGGAGTTCTGTGCCAATGTGGACAAAGATAAGGTTGAATCTGTCCGAGTAAGCTGGGTCAGGGGAAAGAAGGTTCCTTTTGCTGCTGAAGATATTGAGGCTCTTCTGAAGACCTCCTATGATAAGGAAGATGCTTGCCGGTTTACTTCCATCTTCGGTAAGCTCCATCCTACTGCCATCAAGAACTTGGGTACACGGAGCCCGCGTAGGTGGCCCCGTGAACCATATGAGCCACATCCAGATCATATTCATCCTTCTGCTGCAGTACAGAGCACCGTATCTGCAGCCCCAGCACCACCAGCATCACCACCAGCAGCACCACAACCTCTCTATGTTGATTCCCCTGTCATTCTCACCATGCAGGGACATATTCAGACTATGCAGGGACAGATTGACCGTATGAGCATCCAGAACGACTACTGCACACGTATGTTGGAGGATCTCTGTCGCACCTCTATGATAGATACCTCTGCATATCAGCCACATTTCCCTCCACCACCAGCACCAGATGCGCCAGCTGCGACCACAGCTCCCACTAACCCAGCAGCCGAGTATGCTGACACACCACAGGATACTGGAGGAGATGATTCAGACGGAGATTACATGGATGACCCATGGCTGGATGGTTGATTTCCTGTTACCATTTACTTTTTGTTTTTTTCATGTTGACTCTGTTTTTATATTTTCATTTTGTGTTGCACACTTGAGATATTATGATGCTTAGTTTCCTCTTCCTTATGATGATATGATGCTTTAACCCGTGTGAGTGTGTACATGCGCATAAATTCTTATTCTTCGACTAGTTTAGTTTTATTGCTGGGGATAGCAATTTTCTAAATCTGGGAATTGGTACTCCACACGTGGCACAGAGGATCCAGACTAAAACACCTCTAACAAAAAGTTTTCTGAATCATCAGGGGAGATATCTGAACCTTTTTGTCTCAAATTGCTATTTTTTTGTGATAAAAGAAGCTCTCTGAATAACATGCCTGAATTTGCATTTGCTACTCATGCAATAAGAAAATCAAACTTTAAGGAGCATATAAGACATTGTGTGAGAAGTCACAATGAAAGTCTGTGTTGAAGTCTTAAGAGTTATAATTGCTCAATTGATTGAATTCTTGTTGATACAGATAGTTGGTATGGGATTTAGATTCTAGTTTGATTGCACAACCGTGAGGTTTGAGCCTATACAATGATTTTTTTTAGAGAGACCTCACTGTGATAACACTCTAGAACTTGATCTTTTTCTCAATAACACATGCATGATCTGAAATGATAAAGGCAAATTTTTCTTGATAACTCATGAGCCAAATAGCTGAACCTAAAAATATTATTCCATTGCTAGCCCCTTTGAGTCGTAGCCTGTTGTTTCTTGTTGAATTTAACCTTGAGAATCTTAGCTTATTTTTTTCCTATCAACACACCCTTGATGAGATTGAAGCACTGATTAGAGAAATTCAAAGATCAATTTCACAGAAATAAAGTGATAGTGAAAGAAAAAGCTTGAACCAAAGAAAAAGAAATAAAAAGGAAAAAGTTGCAAAGCAACAGCAGAGAATAAAAGGTCAAGAAGGAAAAAGAAAAGTATGAATAGAAAGGAAGGAACTAAGTGAAATTGTATCTGAGTATGAACAACGATAACGTTGTTGTGTTTCAATCTCATATGCAGTCAGAGATTAGCCACTTCCCAAATATGCCTACCCTAGCTTAAGCCAAGTTACAACCTGCAAAGACCTTTGGATCTAATTGTGCATGTTTATGAGTTCCTCATCTTTAGGAACCCGAGAATTGGATCAAGCCTATGGTAGTCTTATTGCACTGATGGACTGAGAGTGAACCTTATACACAAGAGTGAAAAGTGCAGCGATTATCTTGGTAAGGAGTGATTAAGCTAGACTCTAAATTCCCTATGCACACGGTGATTTTTGAAAAATTTCAACTGGAATTCATTCATGCACAGCATTATAATTCTGAATCTTTTCCATGTAGAAAAATATCTTTAAGGACATGAATTCTTCTTACAGAGTTGTCATTGTTGCTTGATGTTTGATTTTATTTATTGCTGGGGACAACAATATCTAAATCTGGGAATTGTTTGATATGCCTTCAGCATATAGGTTTTTCAGAGAAAAAGGAACAAGAATTTAACAGTAATTCATTGATAAAAAGCTGTATTTCTCACAAATCCTTGATAATTTTCCTTCAGACATGCTTTCACGCTATTTATATGTTTTTACAGGAGAAAAGCAGGAAAGCAAGTTAGGTTTCAGACAAATACTTCACGCGATTTGCATGAAGATGGCGCGGATCGCGCCACAAGATAGGAAGAAGGGTCAGAAATCACTGTAATTCGCGCTAATGGCGCGGGGTTCACGCTAACCGCGCCAGATGAAGAAGGACTCACTGCCTTATCACGCTAATAGCGTGAATTTCACGCTATTAGCGCCAAGAACAGGAAACTTCATTAATCGCCCCCGCGGATCGCGCGGATATGGCGCTGATCGCGCGGGGTGTCAGATTTCAATACCTGATGTCATATTTGGACAGAAACGGAAAGAAAAATTAAATCTTTTGATAAGATTCTGACCTGATTGGATTGTTGCTTATAAAAAGAAGTCAGAAACCAAAGAAAAGGGAACACTTTTGCACAGAGAGGAAGAAGGAGGCAGAACGCAGAGCAAGCTTCTTCTCCAATTTTCTGGTTTTATTATTTTATTTTATGAATTCTTTTCAATTCTTTGAATTGTCAGACATGAATATGTCAGGCTAGTTTTTATATTGTGGTAAGGGTCACAACTCTTGATGTGAACCCCTTGTAGTTTGGTTAATTTTATAGTTAATTATTTCAATTGAATTTATTTTATCCTGTTCTTCATCCATAATTCTTTTAGAATTGGCCACTCTATTAGGATTGCGAGGGTTAGGGTTTTCAATAGGAATATTGAGATTTTAATTCCTGACAAAGGGTAAAAAAAATGTTCATGTATGCACTAGGGATAGGCTACATGAACTGCAAACGTGGAAAATTCACTTGGTTAAAAAGATTAACTTGAAAAAGGATTTCTAAGGGATTAGGATTCTAATAGGGTTAATAAAGTTAAGATCACTAAGGGATTAGGGCTTAACTAATTAATTAATAGATGGTGAATTGTTTGATCAATTGGGTAATTAAATATAAACATTAATCAATATTACAGAGTGGGGATCGGAAAGGTGTTGGAGTCCTTTACTGCAATAGCTTTTTATATATTTTTCTTCAAATCTCAATTTTTATTCTAAGTTTTCAAACTTCTCTCTAAATTGTTCACGAAATATTGAATAGTTCACAATTGTTACAAACACGATTACTTCTAAAACCAACTTTTGTTCATCCAATAAGAAAGTGATAGTTAAATTAAATTTGGTTCCTCAATCCTCGTGGGACGATATTCTTACTCATCTTTTATTACTTGGTACGATCGGTGCACTTGTCGATTTTACGCAACAGGAACCAGAAGACATGCTTCGTAACTGTTATCCTTATCTTCACCTTGAGGACAAGGTTCAATCTGAAAAGGGGGGAATATTACAGTGTGTACGAAGCTTAGTCAAATAAGTAGGAAACCAAGGTGGTTAGGTTACTATGCTATCTGATGGCAACATGAGTTAAGTGATGTAGTTTTGGGTCATTATGAATAACATGTGTAAGGGTGATGTTAGTTACTGCCCACGTGTGAGGTGGCTAGTTAGTTTGAGGAACGATTGGTTGCAATATAACCAAGATTGTATCATTGTTTTGGGTACTGATGAATAAAGGTCTGTTAGATTAGTGTTTTAGAAAACAATTTTTTTATTTTGAAAATTAAAAAACAAAAAAATTTGTTTGATAAGAGTGTTTCCTAAAAATAATTTTAAAAACAATCATCGATTTCCAGTTTTTAGAACAAAAATCTTAGAACACCTTTGGCTTATTTTTGTTTTGGTTTTCGCATTTTTTGTTTTGAGAATTATGAAAACACGGAGAACACTCTGTTTTCATTAATGGCAATAGTGTAAATACCAACATATTATTATAAATCATTTACGATTTCAATTTTTCCTATTCATCTTCGGTGCACCTCTAACTTTCCTCTCAATCCCTGCGTCTCTCTCCTTTTATCATTATCCTCTTCAATCAATATTCATGAAGAAAGAAGGAAAATAATTCCTTGTTTGTTTGAAACCAGTTTTTTCAATATATCTGAGTTTTCAGGTATATCTTGTTGGATATATTAATAATATAATCCAATAATATGTTCACATACAAACTTGATGGAACTTGCTGGAGCCCAATAGTTTGCATTATTTCTAGGGTTTCCTAAGCTGGAGGTAACATTATTGAGCATTCCAAACTTGATGTCTCTTGGTGGAATACTTCAAGCATCTCTAAACCTTTTTTTCTCAAACTATTACCTCAACAATCTTTGAAGTATTAGTTTCATTTGTCGGATTTGAGCAAGTAAGGTGTGTATTCGAAGATCTCAATGAGAGGGACTCATACTTTGAATATCTTTCACAATTCGACAGAAGGATTTTCCAAGATTTGAGTTTGAAGATACTGCAGTCGTAACCTTTCGGTCCAGATCCCAGAAATTTTACCCAGTTTCAGGAAGTGAAACCTAATGGGATTTGTTTTACTCGTCTAGACGATCGTTTTGAGTGGTCACTCGCCTTACACGGAGATCGGACGAAGGAGATATGGTGATCTAAAGTTTTGCGGTACACTTTCTTGCGAATTTTAATAACCGGGAAATATTCCGGTGAGTTTCCGACAATAGGAGTAGTCCATCTTAAGGTTTTTAGGCGCTCTAAATCTCTTTTTGGAGTCGATTTTGGCAAATTCCAACTCTACAAAGCAGTTTGACAAAATTAGAGTCTTTGAAGTCCATGGACTATAAGGTGCACTCTTTCTAACTTTTAGCTCTGATTAAAAATGGTTAAACGTAGTTCCTATGATATTATAAAATGCAATCATTTGATGTTATTGAATTTTATTTTTGGAAATTACATGTTTAATTTGGCATGAATGAACGTGAAATATTCCATAATGTATTAAATGATTTTGCATCTACCATTGAAAAATGTGTATAAATATCAATGGAACAAAGATGAAGATTTTGTAGGGATTACTTGCTAAATTCTCTAAATCTTCATCTAGCTATGACTTGTAGTGAGTATAAGACGACGAAAAAAATATGAGATCATTTGAATGCTTAGTTCCAAAAACAATAGGGGTTCTCCAAAACTCTCTTAGCAGAGAAGTTTTTTTTAATTCAAATTTAATATGGATTCAAGAATCACCTCTTAGTTAATTGAATTAGTGAACATAAAGAACAAGATACAAGATGATAAATCTAATATGTCTGATAATCTCTTTGTTGATCTTGTGTTGAGTAAGCTACCTGCTGAATGGAGTTATTTTAAGTCTAAAATGCACAGACTGAAAAAATAGAGTGAACTGGATAAATTAAAGAGGTTTATTTATATCGAGATCAAAACTATTCTAGGAAGAGTTTGGAACAAATATGACAACAAAATTTAATTGCCTACTTAGTTTCATATTCCAATAAACCTCAGAAGAATTCCAAGTCACCAAAAAGTGAATTCTCTTCATAGTTAGAGGCCAAAAAGACTATCTTCAAAAATAAGAAGTAGGGAAAGTGCCATAACTATGGAAAGTTAGGTCACAGGGAAGCAGAGTGTAAGCTACCAAATAAGTTAAATATTAGCACACCACAAAATGAGGCTAATATGTTAATTAATGAACCTGAGCCTTAAGCTTTCATTTGAATGGTGAAGAATGGAAAGGGCAGTGTCTATTCTGAGTGGTGGTTAGATAGTGATGCAACCTGTCATGCTACAAATGGTAGGAATTTATTCACTGAGGTTATAAAAGTGAAAGACATCGTGGAAAATTGCAGTGGTGGTGAGGTAGATATGACACATATTGAAACTGCAAATTTGGTGTTTTCTTCAAGTAAATTACTAACTCTAAAAAAAGTTAGAGTAGTACCTTTACTTAAAAGAAAATTGATATATTTTCTTGATAAAGATGGTATGTCTTTCTCAACTATAAATTTGTTGGTGAGACAGATGTGACTCATGTTGGAACTGCAAATTTGGTGTTTTCTTCAAGTAAATTACTAACTCTAAAACAAGTTAGAGTAGTACTTTTACTTATAGGGAAATTGATATCTTTGCTTGATAAAGATGGTATGTCTTTCTCAACTATAAATTTGGTGCTTTCTTCTAGTAAATTACTAACTCTAAAAAAAGTTAGAGTAGTACTTTTACTTAAAAGGAAATTAGTATCTTTGCTTGGTAGTCTTTCTCATCTATGAATGATAGAGTAACTATATCTGTTAACTCATATTATTTTGATTGTGCATTCATGGTTAATGGTATATATAGGTTGAGTTTAGATATTGAGCATGTTATCCTATGTCATTTACATACACTTCCTACCATTACCCTCAACGGGCATGGTGGAACACACAAGGGGATCAAACCCCAGTACCCTCAACGGGCATGTTATCCTTTCTCACAGCTCCAAAGCAATATATTTCTTGAGCTGGGTACACAAAGAAATGCCTACACATAGGACATTCCCAAATACTTACCAATATTTCAATGCAATATTTCAAGCACAAAAGCATGATTCCAAAATACTTACCACAATCCCTTTTGGTCCGGGACCAAGGGCAACCCATCGAGCTCACGGTTCAGGGTTCAAATCCGCATAAGGCAACCTACAATGACCATATACGGATCATCAATATACGGTGAATTCACCAAATTCACAAAACGACAATTTTCCTCCCCCACCAAGTGAGGTTCGGCCATTCATGTGTTAAAACACAATTTATTTTTCTTTATTTTCTTTTCATTTTTCTTTATCATTCTAGGGCTACTACAATGTCATTTTAGGTGCCAAATTGCATCCTACATCATCACAACCTCATTTGGTCATTAATTTCACTCTAGGTCCAATTACCAATCCCACACAACCAACCATTTTTTCCTTTGATTTTCAAAGTATCCAACCATCACAGAACCCATCTAATTAACATTTAACCACCCATCATATCTATCATACAATTTCACAACCTCAAATTCCCATTTTCCCTCTCTTGGCTGAAATGAACCAAGCCACACACCAAGGGTTTTTCAATTCAATTCAACTACTCCACACCTCATACAATCCTATTATTAACTCATACAACCATACAACAACTCAATTACACAATCCTAAAATCCATCAACATCATAAAGTCATGGCATCACACAAAATTTTCACTAAGTTATCATAAATTTTCACTAATTATTTTTATTGCATTTATGGCTCCAACACATCATTCTAAGACATATTTATCTAATACACGATTTCCATTTGAGCTCTCTAACAAAATCAATCATACAAATAAAGTCTAGGGCTCATGAATTAAATTAATGAGTCCAACCAATAAAATGTGATAAAACTTACTCAATAGCTTGGCCTAGGACTCCTCCACAACATATTAAACCATTGGAGAACCAAACAACTCCATGAATGCAAATCTGCACCAAAGGGCCGCGGGTTTGGGAGGGATTTCCTCAAAATCTAGGGAGTTTCATGTCTCAAGACTACCACCATTTGTGTTTGGGAGGTGATTTCCAACAAGTTTCAAGACAAACTTCACTTGATTTGGTTGAGTATTGAGTGAGTAATGGAGGGAAGAAAATTTGAAAGCAAACTTATCTCCTATGGTGAGGGTCGCGGGTTTGAGATGAGTGAGGGGAGGAAGATGATGATGTAATGGTGGCTTTGCCATGTGGCAAGGTTCACTTAAGTGGGGTGGGTCCCACCGCCACCTCACGTGATTTTAAAACAATTCAAATCTCCCTCTGATTCCACTAAACGTCTAAATTCAATAACCTATTTAGAAACTTTAATTTTTAACATTAACCATTTTCCTTTAATTACCCTTGATCAGATGAATCCTGAATTTTTCGGTCGTTCTGAGAAATCGCAGTTTTAAGCTATTATGCACGTCGTAGGCACCTTCCCCAAACTTACTAATTTCCATCAATTTTCATCAGAAATCATATTTCCTAGTCATTTATACCATTTATAACTTATATTCAAACCTAGAGCTCAAAATTCAATCATCACGCTTTACGGTGCACCTGTACCGCAGTATTTTTACCAGGTAAAAACACTATTCACTGAATTTTCTGAAACTTGCCTAACCACTCAATTTTTCGTTCTGAATCCATTTTCAGGTTTATTTTTATCATTTGAGACCTCCTACTCAATTTTACCTTCCTAGGGTTGCGTGTTTGGCTAATTACCGTTTTACCCTTCCTTTGTATTTTGATCTAATCTTCAGGATTTTCACTAATGCTTCCCTTTAATCCGTACTTACTATATTAATACATGTTTTAGAAATGTGAGGTGTTATATTCACCCCTCCTTTTTGAAATTTTGTTCGCAAAATTAGCATCATACCGGTCCACTGACTCGGGATATAGCCGGAGAATCTCGTCCTCCCGCTCCCAAGTAGCCTTCTCAGGTGTGCACCTTTACCATTTTACTTTCGTCACATGCATATCCTCGTTTTTTTGGTATCCTTCGTTCTCCCAATCTTTCACAAACACTCGCCACTTCCGGTAATATGACTTTTAATTCCCAATATTTTAAATTTTCCATGGGCCACAGTTGCACTTTCATTATTTTTCCAGGTAATACTATGGCTACATTACAATTTTTCCCGTCTAACCTCACTTCATTTTCATGTTTGTCTATTTTTCTGACTCAACGTCATGCACAACAACATCGGACGGTGTCCAAGTATATTTATCGGTCATTTCTTGAACATTTTTACTCTCTTTTCTTTAATACTTCAATTCTTTCGCTGTCAATACTATTTCAACAATACCTCACTATACCCGTCCTTTCCACTAATGATACTAATCTTACAATTTTTTTGATGCCTTAGCTTTCCCAGTAGCATATACCTTCTAGTTTCAACGGTACTCTACAGTATCCTATAATCCCAACTCACAGTGAAATCTATACTTATGTACCTTACTTTACTTTATCACATGTCTCCATACCTTCTTATATAATTACCATTATATTTTCTCTTAGTGATACAGGGATTAATAACCCTCATCATAGTTCATACTTCCTGTCAGTCATTTCAAGGTCTTCACCCACAATTCGATTCATGAATCTTTCCATTTACAACGTCATATTAATAATTTCCACTCAATGTTAATCTATTTATCAACTTAGCCATCTCAACTCTATCAACTTAGCCATCTCAAAGCCTAAACACAACATCCATCACCGACTTCCGCATCAAAGGCATCATGCCTAATATTTTCATCGACTAACCATTTTTACTTATCATTCAATGCCAAGGTTATAAATTAAACATATTTTTCACTTATTTATACCTCAATTTCGTAATCATCGACATTTGATCATGGTTGTTCATCTCAATATACTATATCATATTTTTCTTATAAGTCCCATCACACGGGGATTTTCCAACATAACTGTTTAATCATCTTGAACTAATTTCCTCCTTAAATCAATTTCTAAAGTTCTATCCATACATTGTATCTCCCCAAGGATATATCTCTCCCACCAAGCACGTATAAACACATAATACTCTAAGTGACTCTACTGAGTTATCAACCTTTTCTTCAACTGAACACAATTTAAGTCACCAGTCATTGTTACTGGACTTTGTCACAACTAACTTCTCATTGAGAGCCATCAGTCCATCGTCTTAACTTAACATCTCATCATCACAAGCCTTCCTAGAAGACATTTACTCAATCCATCAGTGCTAAACAAATTTCTATTCCTTTCACATAGGGTGGGACTCCCACGAACCTCACCATTTTCGTAAAACCCAAAATTCAAGTCACTACACTTGGTGCACACATGCAGACCACCAAGTGTTCTGAAATCACATCTCAAATTATCTTCTCATGATTCCTCACATATTATATCCAATTTGATATATTACTATTCACTTCAAAGTATCAGATATCACATCTTGCGTCCTTCGCACAGCACAATCCCCGTTGTCCATTAACATAAGGCATCCCATCTGTACTAGCAGTCACATCAATGCAAGATACTTCCTTGTATCCGAGTCCTTATAGAAGATAATAATAGTCTCTGGGAACATAATCTGCGTAGAGATAACAAGAGTCTCCGGGAACATAATCTGCACAGAGATAGCCATACACTCTGGGCACATAGCCGCACAGAGATATCCATACTCTCCAGGCACATAAGCCGCACAGAGATATCCATACTCTCCGGGCACATAAGCCGCACAGAGATAGTAATATCAAGCCATATAATGTGCACCCAGTACACAGAGGAATTCATATTTATAACATATTTGTATATAACGACCAAATGTGTACCCAGTACACTCCAGATCACACATGGACCCAGTCCATTTGGTGTCTGTATCATGTCCGTATATAACGACAACATGTGTACTCAGTACACTCCAGATCACACATGGACCCAGTCTATTTGGTGTCTGTATTATATCCGTATATAACGGCAAAATGCGTTTGGTATTTCACATGGGGCTACCCCCAATAATAATAGTAGTAGTGGTATAATATAAACATATTACATATAGGTAAATTCATTATAACTTCCTTGTTTAATTCTTCTCATCGATAGTTTACTTTCACTTTGGTTAATCCTCTGACCTGGTTTATCACATAGTCACTATTACAAGAATTCATATTCTCCTCATAATTCTGTACCTATTTCCTAACTCTTAATAGTTCCTTCTATTATGTTACAGTTCAAATCCATTGTCCATTATTTCTTGCTCGTTACTCCCTTTGGCAGTTGTAGAATATCCATTATGTTTCAAACATCATCACTCCATTTATCGATTCTTTAATACGTTACGAGGAATGCCATCATTTACTGGTTCACGCAATCCGCACACAGAAGCCATCCAATGAGTTCCACTTCAAACAATGTCCACCTGGGACTCCCAAGAGTCATACCTCTTAGGATCCAATTCCCAAAGGGAAGCCCAGAACAATTTCACGGTCACAACATCTGCTTACCGGCACTCAGGTCCTCTTGAGGTATATATATATATACTAGCACTTACGCCATCACAAGACCATTGTCCATTTATTCTTTCAAGATGTAGACTGACAATCAGTCCATTAAGTATACCCCACCTTTCCTTTTCGAATATCCTTTGTCATTTAAGTTTATCCGATGGCATATAAGCCTATTCAATGGCCTGTAGGCCTAGTATGTTCCTAGACATAAGATCTAACGGGTACTTCCAAGGTTATCCTTTAACTATAGTTCTACTCTTTGGTCAACACTACTTGACAATCCACACAGTGCATTGCTACAGGGAAAGTCCCATCCCCACTACCAGGAGACCATAACTATATGTATAATACTATATCACATCATATTATTTTCTCTTAAATCCATCTCAATTATCAAATTATCTCGCAAGCACACTACTTTTAGTAGTACATATACACACCACTGGATCCTAATTTCTTATACCATTCTCATTACTATTTTACATACGATTATACCATTCAACCATCCTACTCATTTACCAATGGCAATTCTGCTTATTAGAATCGACATCCATTAACTACAGTAGTGCCTTCATTGTACATTTATCTTGTGTCATCCATGGCGATTCTCTCCACTTCTTCCTTATACACATAATACATCGTCAGTTCATCTAACCTATATTTAATCAATATTATATCCTTATGGATTTCAATTTCCTATTTCAATATATCTCAAATTAACACATCACTAGTATAATCATTCCAAGTGGTCACCTCTCTCAGGTTCAAATTTCAAATATTCAATTCATTCCTCTACATGAACCACCTCATTTCATTCAAGTATACGCCCTCATATCAGGGACCTATAACTTTCTAGTAAAACATCAAAATATTCAAGCTCATACCTAAGCACACCTGTTCATAATTTCCAGTAATTCATCAGGTTCCAAGCCACTCACCTTAATGAAGTCAATTCACTCAGTCCACCTGTACATAATTATTTTACTAACACTACACATATATATGGGATGTTTACCAATACTATCTTCATGCTATAAACTCATCTCAATTATATTCACTATCCACAATACCACAAATTTCGCCTATGATAAGACTGTACATACAATAGGTTTGTTTACAAATTTTACTTATGATAAAACTTTGTAAATTTCACCTAAAATGTCGGGCAAAACATCTAAATTTGTTTTTCCTCAAGTCCTCTAATATTCATATTTTACTTACCGCCATCTCTGTCCATGGAGCAGTCAACACTGCAGCCACAACATCAGGATAAGGACTTACATTCGGTGCTCCAGGGTTGCCACGCAGGCTACTTATGATGACCACACATGTAACACAAAGGAAAGGGTTGATCAGACCCACACTAAGGAATCACATATGCAATTATCGATAAGAGTCTACATGCAACTATACAGAACCGAACACAATCATACAAAATCAGAGTTCCCTAGTAAAACTGCTCTGATACCATAAAATGTAACAGCCCATTGTACACCGGTATTTTTAACATTAATTATGATATTAAGCGCAGTTACAATCACAGCAATTCATTTATAAAAATGCGAGTAAACTTTTTCCGTTTATTACGCGAGCATTTAAACAATAAAAAGGCGTAATAAATAAAAACTGTGACCGGTACTGTAAAATCTTTGTGGAATAATTATTTAAACTATGTTTATATCATATATTACTTCTCTCAAGTCACTAAGGGGTTCCCATACACCCACTTAGCTAAAATCTCACTTTTGCGTTTTTTACTTATCCGAACATGGTTCGGTCTTTTATTTTCTGCGGACAAACCGCATCCTACAAGACTCTCATCTTTTAGTATATTATTCTAGACTTAATTACCTTTCTAGGAAGCTATCACATGAGTCATAAAGTTCTCGTTTGCTCCGGATATCGCCATTTGAAGTTGGACAAGCAAATCTGCCAGCCAACCTCAAAACGGCTCCAAACAGCCTTCACTCAATCAATTATTCTGGAAAATCCATACATCCACTTGCTCTCAAATTTTTATACAACAACCTAGACACCTCAAGTTTAAATTTTACATATCATACATCTAATTTGACCAAGAAACGAAGCGGGAATAAATTTCCCAATCATGCTCCAGATCAGCCACATGTGCAGTGGCCAAATGAGCAGTCCGTGCTCTCTGCCTTCTACATACCGACGCCCAACCCATAATTTACTCAAATTTTGACACAAGATATAGGACATCTCAAGCTTCAAAAAGGAATATGGCACATCCCTATCGTACTTCTGTGGAGGGAGATATGCTCTCCCAAAGTTCACCTAAATTCTGCTAATTTCTAGAAAATTCGCTAGAGTTTCGTTTGTTTTTCCAACAAATCCCAAATTTGCAAAAGTGTTCTCTAACCTCAAATTGTACCTAATAATCATTGGGTAGAACAAAAGGACCAGCAATGCCTTGGTGCTCTTACAACCCTTTACAGTTTACATCCAATTTAATCAATATACATAATTCATACTTAATTTCTTAATTTAACTTATTTCTACCACAAGATCTCATTTGCATGCATTCTTTGAATCATAAAGCATCATTAACATCTTAGAATAGGCCTATTGCGCTTTCATTATATTACATACTTCATTGTTACATCAATTCTCCATCGTACAAATTACAACTTCAAATAGACATATTACAATCTTCCTTCAAGTATACAAAATAAATGCCCAAATAAAACATAATGATCAAAGACTAAACTTAGACAAAATACATCATGAACAAAATGATAACAATAATCCTAATCATATGCATTGTTCATGACCTAAGCCTAGCCTAGGCCCAATGGCCAACAAAATGCAAAATAGGAAAAGTCCTCCTGCTCAACCTACGGGCTTCTTGCCCGCCGCCCCGACACCATTGCTACCTCCTGAAATAAAGTCCCCAAAGCGGGGTGAGATATACGAATATATCTCAGTAACCCAGAGGTTCTGGAGAATACTCTGCCCAATGGCTCACTTCGATGCATATAAATAATACAACATAACATCTGAAAACGGGATAAAGCAAGGGATTTAGTGAAATAGGGAAGCATAGGGATACAAAATACGACGGAGCTGGAATGGTCAATGCCAAAACCACGCAACATCCAGCCTATTGGCTCGGAATATAAGCCTACGGGTTTCAAACCAAGGCGTGTTCCCAGAAAATCAACCAAGGCACCCTCCATCCATATCCACCCGAGACTTCCTAGTGTGATCCTATCCGGATCACACACCATGACCCCAGGTCAACTGGAACTTCCTCACGGAGACCTATCCAGTGAAAGTCCGTAACGCCCGAAGGAAAACAATCTACAGGCCAGAGACACGGTACATCCTATGTACCACAACACATACAATATGCATGAGCATGTTATCCTATGTCATTTACTACACTTCCTACCATTACCCTCAACGGGCATGGTGGAACACACAAGAGGATCAAACCCCAGTACCAAGGGATTACCTGGATAATCCTTTCTCACAGCTCCAAAGCAATATATTTCTCGAGCTAGGTACACACAGAAATGCCTACACATAGGACATTCCCAATTTAATTTCCATTCGCTAACACATGCAATATTTCAAGCACAAAAGCATGATTCCAAAATACCTACCACAATCCCTTTTGGTCAGAGACCAAGGGCAACCCACCGAGCTCACGATTCAGGGTTCAAATCCGCATAAGGCAACCTACAATGACCATATATGGATCATCAATATACGGTGAATTCACCAAATTCACAAAACGACAATTTTCCTCCCCCTACCAAGTGAGGTTCGGCCATTCATGTGTTGAAACATAATTTATTTTTCTTTATTTTCTTTTCATTTTTCTTTATCATCCTAGGGCTACTACAATGTCATTTTAGGTGCCAAATTGCATCCTACATCATCACAACCTCATTTGGTCATTAATTTCACTCTAGGTCCAATTACCAATCCCACATAACCAACCACTTTTTCCTTTGATTTTCAAAGCATCCAACCATCACACAACCCATCTAATTACATTTAACCACCCAACATATATATCATACAATTTCACAACCTCAAACTCCCATTTTCCCGCTCTTGGCCGAAATGAACCAAGCCACACACCAAGGGTTTTTCAATTCAATTCAACTACTCCACACCTCATACAATCCTATTATTAACTCATGCAACCATACAACAACTCAATTACACAATCCTAAAATCCACCAACATCACAAAGTCATGGCATCACACAAAATTTTCACTAAGTTATCATCAATTTTCACCAATGATTTTTATTGCATTTATGGCTCCAACACATCATTCTAAGACATATTTATCTAATACACAATTTCCATTTGAGCTCTCTAACAACATCAATCATACAAATAAAGTCTAGGGCTCATGAATTAAATCAATGAATCCAACCAATAAAATGTGATAAAACTTACTCAATAGCTTGGCCTAGGACTCCTCCACAACATACTAAACCATTAGAGAACCAAACAACTCCATGAATGCAAATCTGCACCAAAGGGTCGCGGGTTTAGGGGGGATTTCCTCAAAATCTAGGGAGTTTCATGTCTCAAACCTACTACCATTGTGTTTGGGAGGTGATTTCCAACAAGTTTCAAGACAAACTTCACTTGATTTGGTTGAGTATTGAGTCAGTAATGGAGGAAAGAAAATTTGAAAGCAAACTTATCTACTATGGTGAGGGCCGCGGGTTTGAGAGGAGTGAGGAGAGGAAGATGATGATGTAATGGTAGCTTTGCCATGTGGCAAAGTTACTTAAGTGGGGTGGGTCCCTCCGCCACCTCACGCGATTTCAAAATAATTCAAATCTCCCTCTGATTCCACTAAACGTTCAAAATTTCATAACCTATTTAGAAACTCTAATTTTTAACATTAACCATTGTCCTTTAATTACCTTTGATCAGATGAATCCAGAATTTTCCGGTCGTTCGGAGAAATCGCAGTTTTAAGCAGCTATGCGCGTCGTAGGCACGCTTCCCCAAACTTACTAATTTCCATCGATTTTCATCAGAAATAATATTTCCTAGTGATATGTACCATTTATAACTTATATTCAAACCTAGAGCTCAAAATTCAATCGGCACGCTTTACGGTGCACCTGTACCGCGGTATTTTTACCCAGTAAAAATACTATTCACTGAATTTTCTGAAACTTGCCTAACCACTCAATTTTTCGTTCTGAATCCATTTTCAGGGTTATTTTTATCGTTTGAGACCTCCTACTCAATTTTACCTTCCTAGGGTTGCGTGTTTGGCTAATTACCGTTTTACCCTTCCTTTGTATTTTGATCTAATCTTCAGGATTTTCACTAATCCTTCCCTTTAATTCGTATTTACTATATTAATACATGTTTTAGAAATATGAGGTGTTATACATACCAATTTCACAAAGTATTGAAATTCAACTCAAATTTCACTAAGTTATAATTTTTCAAATCACAATAATATTTATTGCACCAATCATCATCATTTATCATTCTAAGCATTTAATTCCAAATGAGACATATCATTTAATGCTCCTAACTACCACAACTCAACATACATAATCAAAACCCTCACTAATTTTATGATCTCCATCAAAACTCTTTGAGAATGTGAAAACTTACCACTAATAGCCTCCAATAGTCCAAGGGAGTGATCTCCAACCAATGGTTCAACACAAAAATCACCAAAAATTCCCCAAAATATCAATATTTTCGTGGCTAAAAATGGAGAATATCTCCTCACACAATGATCCCCACAAGGTGCACTATACATGAAAGTCACTCACAATCTCAAGGGGAACAATTTTGTAGTTGGAAGTTTCTCTAAAAAATGGCTCTAAATAGAAGTTGCAATTGAAAAGCTCTCTAACCCTTAAAAATGGAAAAAACCCACGGGAGAAAGAAGAGAAGAGGATAGAGAAAAATCAGATTGTCTCTCTCGCTTTGTCCATTTGTCACTTAAATCACTTAAGTGGGTATCACACGTCACTTAACTTTCTTAAATCATCCATTTTAACCCAAAATTGATAACCTATGTATTTTTCTCGTTCACGTCATATTTTTACTTCTTAAAAATATTGATCATATTTTCACGCTTATCGGTATAATTATACCGCAGTATTTTACACCGGTAAAATCACTATTTATCAAATTTTTCGAAACTTGTCTATCCACTCGATTTTTCGTTCTGAATCCATTTCCAATATTTTTTTTACCATTTGAGACCTTCTACTCATTATTGTCTCGGGTTACGTGTTTGGTAAATTACCATTTTGTCTTTTTACGTATTTTGGCCCTAATTTCAGAATTTTCACTAATCCTTCCCTTTAAACCATATTTTCATGTATAATAATACGTTTATGAAATACGAGGTGTTATATAAGTGACTTGATTATTGGTCCTGTTTATTAAAACTAGAAAATAGTTATTCTCTTACAAATAAACTTAAGTTAATGGCTCTTTGTAAAACAAACTATTTATGCCTTGTTCATAATTTATGAAACTGGCTTGATGCTTATGAACATGATATTACGATACTTTATGACATTAATATATGTTCTTCTTTGCTTGATGATATGATGATAAGTTCTTTTAGTAGAACTAGACATCTTTGGTTGATTATTCAACCGATTGAATTCATAATAATATGAAATTCATATTTGATATTTTACAGAGGATGACAGAGATGAAGGAGAGCTTAATAAGAGGGATCTTGACTAAGATCACCTCCTTGATGAATGAATATATCATTTAGAGTATGTGGGGACTTGACAGTTCATTCGCTATTGCCCATTTTGATGAAGTCCATTTATTTGAGACTTACATTTTGCTATCTTTATTTTATGAACATTGTTGATTGTGAACTGATTTTGAGACTTATTTTGGATGTTGGAATTTGGATGAGTTTAGAATGAACCTAAAACTAAATATTTTTCTTAGTATGTTGGTCTCAGAATAGATTTATGATAATGATGATTTATTTATTTAGATTGAAAATGATGATTGAGTTTAATATTTTACCGTTAAAACTCTTTGATTGATCTGAGTTAATTGTCTTGGACTGGATGTGAATGATTCATATTTGTTTGAACATTACATTGATCACTCTATTGGATTGTGTTGTATGGAGAACATAGGAGGAGATTGTTGGATATATTAATAATATAATCCAATAATATGTTCACATACAAGCCCAATAGGTGAAAGCATGGCTATTTGGGTCCATATGGGCTGGAGCCCAATAGCTTGCATTATCTCTAGGGTTTCCTAAGCTTGAGGTAACACTGTTGAGCATTCCAAATTTGATGTCTCTTGGTGTAATACTTCAAACACCTCTAAATCTTTCTTTCTCAAACTCAGTACCTCCAACATATCTAAACAATCAGCACTGTTCTAAAGGAAAAACATTCTTCTCTGAAGAAAATTGCCTAAGCACTTGACGAAGGTGGTTTTCAGGGATCAAATAGTTTGGTTGAGCTGATTCCGAAGAGATTCACCAATGATTGGATCCCATCTTTTGGGTTTTTCATGTGGGAAAAAATACAAATGGGTTATGAGCATTCTCCTGAACTGTACAACTTTATGATTAACATATTGAGAAAATCCAAGAAGTTTGGTCTTGTGTGATAATTGGTGCAAAAAATTCAATAACTTGATGATTAACATATTGAGAAAATCCAAGAATTTTGATCTTTTCAGCTTCCTTTGCAAAATCTTCTCACAAATAGTTTCTTCTCTATCTTTGTCATCCATTTGTTTATGTATTTATTGGTTTCATGAATCATAAATGCTAAAGTTTTCACCTTTTATGACTTATTACATTGAGTCATTGGCTTAATTCCCTCATGATTCAACATGATGATGGCTCTGATACCAATTATTGGAATAATGATTCCTCTTAACCTTATGGTGATAACCATCACCAAAAAACCAAGATCCATCATACCAAATCATAAAGGAATATTAACATAATGTTGGAAGCATACTTGTCTCCATAGCAACGGAATAACTTCGATCTTCACCTTTGGGGTATGCGATCTTCCTTAGTCAAATAACCCTAATCCTTATTCTTTAATGTGTTGTCTCTCTCTTGATGGAGAAAAGAAACCAGGGTTGTTATTTGACATATTGAGGACCATAACCCAAAATAGTGTTTTTCTTGATTGTTGGGCCAGTATGCTCCCATTATACCTAGTTGGTCTAACACTAGTATCCACCCATTTGTCCCACACTTACTTAGGAATCTATTTGGCCATCTTTATTTGATCACTTTAATTTACCCAATATATATTAAATAGCATAATATAATTATTTGTACAATATGTCGCCCACAAACATATTAAGAAATATAATTTCCTAACAATGTATACCAATATAGAATATTTATACATGGCTTCCGTTACAGCAGGTTTTATCAATCAAATATATTGATGATTGTCATATCCTGTGAACCTCAAAGAAAATGGCCTCGAAGGCCGATGGCATGTGAGGATGAAAACAAAAAAATTTCAAAGCGGAATCACACATGCTAATTAAGATACATGCTTTAAGACAGTATGATGTACCTTGTTCGTGATTCAAAACCCCAAGATGATCAGTGTTAGGTTTGAAGGTTCAAACCCTCTAACGTTGATCCACACCATCCTATGTCAAGATGAGAGTTCCCTTCTTGAAAAGCCACCAAGCGAACACGACAAGGAAGGCACTTTAGGCGTCCCAATAGGAGAAGAAGGAGGAAAGGTTAATGTATTTAGATGAGTGAATTTTTCAACACGAAAAACTCACAAAGTGGCGCATGGATTCTATGAGAAAAGGCTAGGTAATTTTTGAAAAACCCTAAAGAGAACCTCACAAAAGGAAGCACACTTGGAGATGAGAGAATGATTGAATTGAATCACATTTTTCTCCCAAAAATCTGACCTAATAACCATCATATGGCCAGCCATATGGTGTGCCCTTATTCAGCCCAAAAAGAGTCCAAACACATTGAGTAGTTGTATTCAAATTTGAACCAACTCACTCACTCATTCTCTCAATCAACCAAATCTGATTGTAGCTTATTTGGTTGATCATATGACCATCATAAGACCCCAAAATCAGCGCCCCAAATCTGCCTTGAATGATCCCAAAGATCTCCTCTTGATACTTTGGATTTGTTCCAACAAGATCTTATCTTATCCTTTTGTTATGAAACAACTTTTCATAGTCAATTCAAATTCGAATTCAAACATTTAAATTCAAACGTTCAAACATTTCAATTCAAAATTCAAATTCAAAATTTAAATTCTAAATTTAAATATTTGATAATTAATTTAACTAATTAAATTAATTTTACTAATTAAATTAATTAATAATGTCTTGGACCATCCAAGCCCATTACATGTACCATGCGCCCTTTCCCTTTTATGTGGGCTTTCAAACTTCTTCTTGGGCTAACAACCTTTATTAGACCCAATACCTTTAATGCTATATTCATCAAGACAATAAGGTGTTAGTGTATGACCCATTAGGCCCAACATAGCCACTGACATAAATGGGTTTGGGCCCAACAAGCCCACAACCCATTTAATGACAACACAGAGCACTAGCAATGCTTTGTTGCCCCAGAGCTAGTTAGGTTAATGACATGATCATCCTATTACATATATTTGGTTACTGAATGTATTTTCTTTCGTCTCGGTTACCTTCCCTTTAAACCTAGGGTGAGGATACGTATCAACCCTTGCGGTTTAGGGTAAGCTTTAATTCGAAATAGGGAATCTTCAATTTACTGACTCTAAAGGCAGATCATCTCATAATCTCTTTTACTATACATAGATTCCCGAGTCCTGTAAATGTCATCCTGATTTCTCCGGTTTACAGATAACCTAATCCCTTACAGAGATTTGACGAATTCCTTCAGCTTATCACCCTAGGTCTGTGCTCTTTCAGGACATGCCCAAAAGTATACCTATGAGTCTCCATGTTTCAGGAAGACGAGGTATACAATCAAAACATGCCTTCTAGAACACAGTCTAGGTGACAACTTATGGTCTAAGGAAAGACATACCCAAATATTAAGAGACTGCTCTAATGATACTTTTGTAAGATTTCCTCATAGAGTCTCTTTGTGGGTCTGTTCAGTGCGAGCTATACCCTTATAGGTCCACCCACGACTTTAGCTAAGACATCTCCATATCTGTAGCTCATGAGATCTTTACCTTGTATCCGAATACAAGTAGATAAGTCGTGCTAGTCTTGCCCGAGATTACTGATCCTCATTCTCAATGTTTCTAGACTAGGAACATAAAATTAGGAATAAACATCTGGTATCCTTAAATCTCATGATCGCGATCTCATCACATATACTCAAGAGATACCTATTTTATTTCAAGGGGTTTATCCAGTTACTCATATAATATATTAACAATAATATTGAGACAAAATATGAAACAGGATAAACAGTGCTTATTATTTATTTGCAACAATATAAAAAGGTCCACATATGTCCTAATCTAATCAAAAGATTGTCTCTAGGACATCCATATACTAACAGAACTGATCGAACCAGATACGGTTGGGATGGCCCAATGCGTATTAAGCCCAAATCACACACGGTTGAGACTCCTTGGGAGGTTACTGGCCTGGGCTTGGTATTGCTGTTGGGGGATGAGCCTGAGCTCTTTGTCCTTTGTCCTTCACGTTGCTCTAGATGGGGGGGTACCTGCGAAGATACTCTGATGCTTAAGTCAGTATCAGAGGCAAGTGTTTATATTTTGAAAGTAAAGGATGATCGTACCTTGGTGGTACAATATATGTTTATATAGTAGTCGAGATGTATGCTTGTAGGATGCCTTTCTTCATGGTGAAGGCAAAGGTTCCTTGGTACCAACGTAGTGTGGCTGTCATTGTTTAAATGTTGAGGAGCTTGCCGCCATGGTGTCTAGTAGTAGAGTCATAGCGAGCTGGAACTGTTCGTAGTTTACTGGTGTGAGGGCGCGGTGGTGTTGCCTTGGCCCTTAAGTTTACTGTCTGTAGAAGGTATCCTATTGCGTTGGGAACAAGTACATCCTGCATGTCGTGCGGAGGCATTGTGCTGTGTAGGACGCGATAGGGTCATCGTGCTGGTGTGCCGCGATAGGGTTATCACGCTGGTGTACCGCGACAGGGTTATCGCGCCTGTGCCTGCCCTTTATGCTTTTATTCTGGGTCCTATATGGGCTTGGGCTTTCATGTGTTTATTGGGCCCTGGTTAGGCCTATATTATATCCGGATCAGATGCCCCCTAGCTTGCGGTGTTGTCTATATGACAAGGTCGTGAGCTAATGTCTTTGTGTATGAGGCGCGGTAGTGTTCTGAGTCACATGTCGTTGTTGTACGCGGTAATGATGCCTTGTAGTGTCATCATGACCTTCGACCGCTTAAGAACGGTGGATTAGATGTCTAATCAACCAAGAGCATTAAATGCAGCAGTGATTACGTGGGGGTTTAAGGACAGTCGTGGGCGTTTTACGAGTAAAACGCTTCCCCTGCCCGCCATGTGTCCTACTAACCGGTGTTGTGTTTAACACGTTTCACGGCTTTTGGAGTATCCGTTGAAGAAAAACTCTTCGTATTTGTGCCTTTTCTTTTGGAGGGAAGATCATTTGGTCACTTGTAGTGGAAAGCTTGCTTCGTCTCTCAGAGCTCTATTCTGCATTTTCGGTGGTGACACGTCCTGCTCTCTGCTGCAAAGTTCGAAAGTATAAATCTCAGGTGCGTGTTTGCTTCTTATCCTCTGTTTCTTCTGCTTTTCTGTGATTTAGTTCAACATTTTGTGTCTACCTTTCTGGGGTTTGCCGGAGAAGTATAACTGTGCGGATTTTATCAGATTTCTTGACCGGTCTGGCTCGTCTAGTCCGCTGTCGGGACTGTTACCAAGATCAAAGTCCCTGGGAACCAGGGAGAAAAGGCCTACTGTAGGAATTCTAGCTCCCTGTTCCAAAGCCTGTGCTAGGCATGTTCCCTTAAGTCGTACCCTTGAGTTAGGGTCAACCTCGCAACAACCTCCTTGCGAGAAGGCATTGTCAGCTCATAGTTCGTCTGTGTTTCCCCGATTTCCTGGAAATATGTCCAAGCCCATTGTGCTATCAAGTGATTCTTCTTCCAATTCAGATAATAGCTATAAATCGGAAGAGTCAAAAAGCCCCAAATCGCCTTTCTCTAGTTCATCGCGCGATTCTTCTTGCTCCATCGCGCATGAGTCTTCAAGACCGAAGAGTCCTAGTCCTTTGCCGTTGAATGTGGTTTATCCATTTGATTATCCTTTTAAGAAAAGGAAATTTGATAATTATAAACCTGTTTCCACTGATTTGTCTTCTTCCACTGATTCCTCTTCTTCTGAATAGATTTTGTGTCCTCTCGTACCAAGGAGATAATGGGCGAAACGTAATGCCCGCGATAAGAAGATCGTCTCAACGCAGTCTGGTGGGAAGAAGAAAGCCGTACAAATTAATCCTGAGGAAGAACCTCCAAAGACGCGGTCCCTGAACAGGCAAAGCATCTGGGATGTTGATACCCTGGGGTGGGTGTCCGACTAAGTTTTGAAGATTGAGTCGGTATATTGTTCTCCTGGAGAGTTGGCGGAGGTAACCGCAGCCCTGCATCTGACCCTAGATAAAGCTTTTGACAATCAATGGGAGATTGGAGTCCTTCCGAAGAATGAGCGCGTTTACTCATCGCGGGTCGAGGGGTCAACCAGGCATTATATGATGATGTACTCTTATTTTTTCTTGTCCATAGGTGTCCGTCTTCTGTTTTCTTCTTTTGTTTGTAAACTGTTAGCGCATTTGAATGTGGCGCCCTCGCAGCTGACCCCCAATGCTTGGGGTTTTATTAGAGTATATGAGATGGTATGCAAGGCCTATGGCCTTTTCCAGTCAGTTCCGTCCTTTTTGTATATGTTCAGTGTGATGCCCCCTCGCAATAGCTGGATATCTTTTAGGGGTAAACAAAAATTCTACGGGTCATGCTGCAGGAAGATTAACAAATGGAACGCTGAGTATTTCAAGATCTATCCCGCCAAAGGTACTACACCATTTTTCCTAGGCGAGGACCAGGCTCCTATCTTCCCTTTGTACTGGTCGGAATACTCGTCAGAGAGTTCCGTGTTAAGCTATAACTTTACGGATCTGAGTGATCTAGAATAGCAGACAGTGACCGCTTTAGGTAAGATCACTCGTGAAGCTGCCGGTGAAGGCTCTCTGGATACGTATACCATTTTGAACGAGTATACTGAAACTGATTGTCGAGCTTATCTGGGTAATTTGAATCCTTTGTGTTCTGATATGTCTTAATCTTTATGTAGCGTAACCTGTATGTATTGACTAAATATGCCTGACCATCAATTTCTTTGTTTCTATTGTGCAGAAAGTATAAGGATGACGCCCGTGAGCAAAATGGAGCAAATCGCTGCCAATCGCGCAGCTCTTGCTAGCTCCTCATCCTTCGCACAACCGATCAAGACTGCGATTGCTGTTGCTGAGTCAAGTGGTCAAGCCGCCGTGCAGTTGAAGTCTCCCTTGAGACTGCGTACCCCTTCTTCCCCTCCTCAAGAGGTTACCCCTCCAGTAGTAATGGGAAAGGACATTGTGAAAGGGAAGAAAAGAACCTTTGACACTGTGTCCGAGGGGTCAGCTACAGGGTGGCCAGATTTCGACTGGAGAGTCGTGAGTGACCTGCGGGCTCAGGGTAGGGATTTTGGCTTGCACCTGGAAGCTCTATCGCGGGATCAATGGCGGCGGCTTGCCCAGGGGCTGATCGCGACTGGCCAATTTATCATGACCGCACCTGGTAAGTATATTTGGTTTTCCATGTTACTTGCTTGCTTGCATACTATAATATCGCGGTTGTATGTATAACTTTTTTGTGTTTTGTGTATATGACAGAATCGGTAGATTTCCTGAAGGAACGTATTGAGGAGTTGAAGGCTGAGAATGCCCAACAGCGCGCTGCTTCTGATGCCAAGTTGAAGACATCTGAGGACAAGGTTGCCATGCTGACGGCAGAAATGGAGAAGAAAGATGCTGAGATGAAGAAGCTGACGACTGCCAACCGAAGCTTGGGGGCGAAGAAAATTGATCTGGAGAAGCGCATACTGGAGCTTGAAGGGAACGCTGATACCTGGGCTGATGAGAAGGCCCACTTGACCGCTGAGGTGAAGAGGTATCAGGGTTTGTTCGAGAAGGAAGCAGAAGCTACCTTTGTGAACGTGATCGAACAAGTGCGTTTCTTCAACCCTTCAGCCAAACTAGAGAATGTCCACTTCTACCATTACTTCAAGGATGGCCATCTGGTAACCCTAAATGAGCAAAATCAAGAGGTCCCAGTGGAGCTGATTAGCGCGATCGATACAGACACGATCGCGCCATCCTTGCAAGTGCCATTGCCTCAAGATCCTCCTGCTGTTAATGATGAGCGCGCTGTTGAAGCTGACACTCCTCAGGATATGTCGATTCAGATCGTCTAAATTTGCTGCTGATCTTCTGATATCTTTATTTAAATTTCTTCTTCTTTTTACTTCTTGACTTGCTTTAATATTTGCAAATTTGTAAGGGGGATGTCCCCATAACAGTGATGCGCAGAAATAGTACAGATCCCGCAAATTTTGAAGTTTATAACATTCGGGTTTGTTTTATCGAATATATGTATGTTGCTGAATGAATGCTTGCATTGCTCTCTCACTGTAGACTGTTGATAACCGTGTGAAAGTTGCATTCCTTGTAATAGGGTTTTACCCTTCTCATCCTTCTTCATATTGCTCTTCACATTCTTTGGATGCTGGGTGATAGTTATAACGCGGATGGGTTTGTAACCCAGCTGAGGTGTTTTGTATGTCGCATCGCGATCATATGCATGTCGTGCTTCGTTATAAAGGACTCTTTAAGTATAGAATCCTGTAAAGTGAATGAGACCGCGCTATGGTGTGTACGCCGTATGGCGCTTAAACACCATGTCTACATAGCGTCGCAATTGTATGCTTTGTATTTTGGGGATGTGGTGTGTACACCGTATGGCGCTTGAACACTATACCTGCATGTTGTATGTCTAGACAGTTTATAGGTGAAATTTGTAAAATATTTTGCATACCTTTGTTCGTTTATGCCATCGCGTTTGAGCGTGAAAGATCACGATATATCCTTGGGGATCGCGATCTGTATACTTTTGCTCTGTTGGGGAGATCCTCGTTGACAAGTCTGTTGATTAGAGGATTCGTGAGAGAATCCTATAAGTTGATAGGAATCATGAGAGGTGTCCTGTATATTGGAGGATTCGTGAGAGAACCCTGTAAGTTGATAGGAACCGTGAGAGGTTTCCTGTAAATTGGAGGATTCGTGAGAGAATCCTGTAAGTTGATAGGAACCGTGAGAGGTTTCCTGTAAATTGGAGGATTCGTGAGAGAATCCTGTAAGTTGATAGGAACCGTGAGAGGTTTCCTGTTAATTGGAGGATTCGTGAGAGAATCCTGTAAGTTGATAGGAACCGTGAGAGGTTTCCTGTTAATTGGAGGATTCGTGAGAGAACCCTGTAACTTGATAGGAACGTTTGTGATCCTGTGATTTGAAACTTAATGCAGAAATTGATCAATAGTAAAGGGAAACTGGTCCGTTTTATTTGAAATAATAATAATGAAAGACAAAAGTTGAAAGACAACAGTGTTGTGAGTCTTGAGAGACTTAGCTATAAAATGTCTTAAGCTTGTCTGCGCTCCATGTGTGTGGGATAGTAAGGCCAGATAGTGTCTCAACGACATATGCCCCCTTATCAGTTTTGTTGTGGATGCGATAAGGTCCTTCCCAGTTTGCAGCCAGTTTTCCCTGTCGCGTGTTCTTATTGCCAATGTCCGCTCTGCGTAGGACTAAGTCGCCCACGTTGAAGCCTCTTTTGACAACCTTTAAGTTATAGCGCGTTGCAATCCTCTGTTTGAGTACTTCTTCCTTGACATGCGCGATCTCGCGCATTTCCTCTACAGTGTCTAAATTATGAAGTAATGCCTGCGAGTTGCTGTCTGAGTTTGTGTACATCTTTCTCCATGATGGTTCCCACAGACGGCGCCAATGATCGGACCAGATACAGTTGGGATGGCCCAATGCGTATTAAGCCCAAATCACACACGGTTGAGACTCCTTGGGAGGTTACTAGCCTGGGCCTGGTATTGCTGTTGGGGGATGAGCCTGAGCTCTTTGTCCTTTGTCCTTCACGTTGCTCCAGATGGGGGGTACCTGCGAAGACACTCTGATGCTTAAGTCAGTATCAGAGGCAGGTGTTTATATTGTGAAAGTAAAGGATGATCGTACCTTGGTGGTACAACGTATGTTTATATAGTAGTCGAGATGTATGCTTGTAGGATACCTTTTTTCATGGTGAAGGCAAAGGTTCCTTGGTACCAATGTAGTGTGGTTGTCAGTGTTTAAATGTTGAGGAGCTTGCCGCCATGGTGTCTAGTAGTAGAGTCATAGCGAGCTGGAGCTGTCCGTAGTTTATTGGTGTGAAGACGCGGTGGTGTTCCCTTGGCTCTTAAGTTTACTGTCTGTAGAAGGTATCCTGTTGCGTGGGGAACAAGTACATGCTGCATGTCGTGAGGAGGTATTGCGCCGTGTAGGACGCGATAGGGTCATCGTGCTGGTGTGCCGCGATAGGGTTATCGCGCTGGTGTACCGTGATAGGGTTATCGCGTCTGTGCCTACCCTTTATGCTTTTATTCTGGGTCCTATATGGGGGCTTGAGCTTTCATGTGTTTATTGGGCCCTGGTTAGGCCTATATTATATCCGGATCAATAACCAACACCAAAGAGATAATATCATGTTATATCCCGTTACTAGGATGCACAAAAAAGTTGCAAGAAGCTTTATCCAATTATAAACAACCCTTGTGGAATCACTCGATAGGAAAAGTTCTCAACCTTACTGATGATCTTAAATATATAGAAGCAATACAAAATACAATCTAAAAAAATTAGATAAATAAAACTGAATTAATACAAAGTGATATAAGCATAAATGCAACAAAAATTTAAAGAATAAAAGCAATACAAACACAAAATACCAAACCAGGGTTTAATAACAAGCTAAACAGAACTGATGTCATACTAAGTGAAACGAATATGCCTTTCTAAGCATATTCAAAAACTAGCAATGACAGGGCATCCTACGTTCAAATAGCTTTCTTAATGTGGAATATAAATATTTTTTTATAATAACCTAGCTCAACCATATAACAGTCAAATTACGAACTGAGGAATATATATACTTGCAATCAAAGCCCACCAACTGCACATTCACAACTCAAAGCACCAACCAATTTTGCTATTCACAACCCTCTCAACTGAAAATTCTTACACCTTTGAGCGTAGCTTAAACGCTAGCACTAGCAGGGATGGTGGGGTAACAGAGGAAGAGGTTTGGGAGGGGAAATAATGTAAGAGGTGGAGAGATGGGGCAGAGAAGGTGATGTGGAGAAGGGTGGGATTGAGGCAGGGAAGTGGCAGACTGGTAAAACAAGAATTGAGGCGAGTTGTAGTCTACAATCCGAACTAAGGACGGGCTTCGTAGAGTTAACTTCCCGGCCATTGTATATCATGTTTGCTCACTAAACAACAAATAAAGGTAAGATATACTAGACTATCATATTCTATGCTTCTTATCATGTGCATGTAGTGAATGTTAGATCAAAAGCCATGGAAATGTACGAAGAAAATCTGAGTTGTAGCTGTGAGTTGCAGCCATTGTTTTCTTGTTCCCCATCTCCATCATTTTTCTACGGTCAAAGCTTAGTGTATATATCATTTTATGTAAGTGTAAAATTGGAGATAAATGACAAAAAGAATCTATGGGAATAAGTGAAGGGCATGACAAATAGTAGTTCACTATAAAGTTGGGGCGGCAAAAGCACCTTACTACAAATTTTTTTTTTTTTTTTTGTATTCACCTTACTACAATTTTTTTCCAAAAAATTGTTCTGTTCTGTAACATCCCGTCTAATTAGGAACCTATTTAAATTGTAATTAGGAATGTGATAGAGTACTTGCCTCCGGATTATATAAATGTTTGCTTTAGGCTAGAGTTAAATTAAATTAGGGAATTATTGGTATTACCATGGAAGGTGAGTACCTATTTTATGCATGTGAGATTATAGTTATGAGTATAGGGATAATTTAATTATAATACATAGAAAGCATATAACTACTTGGAATTATATGAGTACTCATTAAAAGTAGGTGATTAATTTTATTACAAAGAATAAACCCTTAATAAATAATTAGAGGGTACATAAAAACTATGGGGCATGGGTTAATTCCTAAATAGGAGAACCATTGGACTTGTATATTTGAACCCATTTTCCATTAAGGGCCTTAAAACTAACTTGTTGAACTTGGAATGCAGCCCCCTTGTTAGAACATGTGGTGCATCAAACTTTGCCTGAATTATTTGTAAAAGGACAGCATGTATTGAGCCTCTCTTTAGCGCACCATAGGCCATGTAACGTTGAAAATATGAATAAACATCCTTAGTTTTTTTTTAAAGTGTTGAAAACCAAATTTGCATGCATGTGTAAGTAATTTAGATTTTTGGTCAATTAAGGACAGCTGGAGAATTAACTCTATGGAAGAAAATGTGTTTATTATATGAACTTGAAGACCGAATGGTAACGCATGAGGGAACTTGTATTGTTTCGCTGTTAACAAACTGGTGTACTACCTTAAGTCAGAAATTAAAATAGTATAGAAGCTGTGAAAAACTGATTTCAGAATAAGAATTAGAAGCATGAGAAAGACGGATAAATCATAGGAATAAAATGAAACAGATTCTGACTTGTTCCGCATGTAATTAGGTGCGCGTAACTCTTATTGTGTGGGCTGACTGTTGGTCCTGTTGATTATTGCTTGGACACGAGGTAAGTGTTTGGTGGTATTACCTAATGTGACTATTAGCTAGTGTATAGAATTGTGAATTGTTGCTCACATGTGCCTTGGATTAATGTGCTGTTATATGCTATATATATGCTTCCTATGAATGTGACAAGATGGAAATTCATGAATGAGAAGTAACTGTTATGTGGCAGCTTGGTACGAAAAGTAAATGAAAGATATGTTATTATGATGATGATCTAGTCATGCATATACACCTCATAATTCATTCATTTCTTGTTTGTGTGTGAAGCATATCATGGCATACATGCACGAATTTCATGTTGTTCATGGATTAGAATATTTATCTAAATATGCATACGATTGAGCACGCATCATATAGGCATGCCTTCGGTACCAGGGTGTGGGACACTTGGCTTCCGTCCGCATAGGCCACAGTTGGAATTCACCTTTGAGGGAGCCATTATGGAATATCCACTGTGTATGTACGCGCACGACGGTGCTATGAGCGTAATGATGGCGTTATATATGCACTATGATATGTTAACGGAAAATGAAATGTTGATGTGACTGTTTACAATTTTGTGCCTAGTTTAATATTGTTGCATTATTGGTTTTGCCATCACACTACTGGAATTTTTCTCACTCCTTTGGGGCTGCAGTTTTTATAAAATTGCAGGAGGACGAAAGAGCATATGAGGACATGGATTATTTGGATATTTACTGTTAATTGCTGCTGTTTGGACTTGCTGCTATTTTGTCTGTGGGATGACGTTGGATGACTGTACTATTGTTATCTGGAGAACTTTAGACTACTGTTGGAACCATGATTTTATTACTGTTGTGAGACTTTTATGATTATCTATTACTTTGGAGAAATTCTGAAAACGTTTTGCGAAAATAATTTCTGAACGTTTATTTAGTGCTGATTTATAAACAGTTTTGCGAGCACTTCGCGAGTTATGTTTTGAGGGGCAAACGACCTCCGATTTTCTATTATTTTATACGCACGCAAAGCCCCAGACATGCTCTTTCTATATTACAAAGAATATTTTTGTGGATCGTTGAACTTGATTTTATACGAATTTTTCAAGACAGCAACGTCTGCCAGGAAAATACTATTTTCAGCAAGTTAAGAAATTTTAAAAGTATGCTCTGATTTTTTGTAAGTGACTCGATTTCAATTATAAGTTTTAATTAGAAACCTCAAAAAGATTTTTCAGTATCAAAGTAATGACGTCAAAAACTCTAATTCCGCGTAGCAAACAACTCTCTTAGATGCATACAGGGGAGGGTGTTACACTAAATGGTATCAGAGCAGTTTTGATTCAAGGTGTTTGAATTGATGAAATGTTTGCTGTTTGTACTTGGTTGTTGGATTGTTGTTGTTTGAATTTATTAGCTGATGGTATATTTCCTCTGAATTATTGCTGATTGGATATAACTGTGAATTGGTTGCTTTGTTATATGATAGAATTACATTGTTCAACTGCTGATGGTTGAATATAATTATTGAATTGTTTGCTAGCTGTTTTTGCATTATTCTTTGTGTTAATGGTACTTGTGGTGTCCGGTGTTAAACATGGTTATGCACACTTCAACGCTAAGTGGTGAGCCTGATCAACGCACTGCCACGCATGATGTGTGTGCACAATCATGGTGACCACGGGTACACTTGTGTCTGAGCACTATGCGTGAAATAGTGAATTGCTACTTGAATTAATGGTTAATTATAAATTCTATTTCCCATGGATTATAAGGAAGGTTTTATATATCTAAACTTGATGTGAATATTTTGATATCCTAAGCTGTAGATGATAATAAGTTATCTTTAAATAATGATTGCGGCTACATATTTGTTTTTCTGATTTATGACTTTTCTTGTGTGTTGTGATCGTGGCATATAGTTGGGTAATAGAAACTGTTATTCGTTTTCAGTAATCCTGTTGGGTCTCATAACTGAGTAAGGGTAGTAGTGATATAATCATGACAATTGATGTAGTTATCTAGCCTTACGAAGGACTTGTTATTTGACCTAAAAACTGTATGTAGACAAACTTATGTAGTGATAGATCACTTATCAAAGTAGATCCAGTTAATGCCCTTAGAAAGTAGAAGTTGGAACTAATTAAGGCTTAGACATATGGGTCTGCTGCCTTTGTAAATCTTCTAATGGTGAATTGGCACTAGACATAATTCTTGAGAAAGAAGTTGTTAAACAAAGTGGTGATGTGTAGGGTAGGGTACTTGACTCCTGTCTCTGTGTCCTTATTGTGAGTGATACTTGTCATTTTACTTCGTACGTATTGGATTGCCTTGTGTGATTTTGACCATTTTTAGACTTGCATATAAATTTACTGTTTCTGATTATAGCAATGGATTTTAGGTGGTGATTGTTTGAAGTTACCATCTTAGATTTTTAACATTTTATTGGAGCTGAATGCATAATCAAAGGAAAATTATCTGAATTGAATTTAGAATATAGTGAACTGAATAGATAAACTCTAATTACTTGGAAATACACTTTTGGCTTGTTTTATTATGTTAATTGACACCTGCTAAAATTCGTACTCGAATGAACATCAGAAGATTCTAACTGGTTACTATAATGTTTGTTTAATTGTGTATAAGTATGGATAGTCTGCACTGAAATTTACAATGGGATTAAAAAGAGAAATTGAAGTTCGCCTGTTATAAGCTTTAACTATTATGAGGTCATGCCTGTTAATTTTATTAAATTGTCGGTTCGGAAATCTGATGTCTGCGGGTACATAGGACTTTAAGTTTGGTTTATTTTTATGAACACTGTAATATTAACTTGGTCCAATCAGTTCGCTGCATCTAATGAATATCTACATTTAAATCATTTAACACTGGTCACATGTAAATTTTTAGCTGCATGATTCGGTTTTCCTGCTGAAAGAATTACAACTGAACTTGTTGAACAGTGCATTATGTTTAGTCCGTGATTTAATCTGTTCTTTGTATATACTGTTAAAGTAACGACTGAGGTACACTTGATTTTCTTTGGTGGGCTAATGTGAATCGAAAGAAAATTTTGTTTTAATTCAGTACTTTGCACTTGACATATGAGTTGTTCAACCTTCTTGACTAATATCTTTTGTTTGTGCCATAACTCGAATTGATGTAGCATTGTTTATTATGCTCTCACCATGTTGCACAGTATTCGATTCCAAAAGAAAGCTATATTTTTGGATTATAAATATACCGACCATTAAACTGCATCTATTCACCTTATGCTTTGATTAAATTATTAACTGAGAAACAACAGGTTATAATTTTTCTACTCTATGTTAAATTCTGGGATCAACCATTCTCTTGATCTGATTGCATGCGTGTTCAAATCCTAGATATAAATTAATATGAACCATTCCTACCTTCTGCACATGTTTGTTAGGAACTGTTAATCATTTTTGTATAAGCCATTCGAGCTAGTACCACTTAGAAATTTTTGTTATACCTGTATGGTTCCATGAACACCGTATATAAAAAATTGAGTGCATAATGTAAGGGTTGAATTTAACTTAAGCATCCTGATTTTGGTTAATTGCTGTTTAATCGAAACAATATTCAACCTGTGAATTAAATATGCTGCTGCAAACCTCATGTTAAAAGTTTGATATTCATTTTGAAATTGTTTAAATACAACATGAAATATTATTATTATTTTTTAAATGCTCTCACCGGATGGATGTATTGTTGCTTGTATGGATGAGATTAATTTTCTGTTTAAGTGGACTTTGGATTTGGTGCTTTTCTGCATGAGGTTTGTGCCGTGCTTGTGACTTGTCATTATAGATGGAAATTTAATTGCAACTCGGAAATTGGATGTGGTTTTGTGAACTTGAATTATGACAGTGTGGTCTTTGTTAGTGGATTATGTGGGGTAGCTATTTCAAAATTGTAAAATGTGTCGATAATTGGAAAGTCATATCATGATTAATGGATCCTCTGATCAGTGGAGTCAATTACATCTGAGGTACCTAGGAAAGCGGAAAGCTCGAGGAAGTTTCCTCATATGGGTGTTTTGACGAGCTGTATGAGGGGTACCACTTAACATGATATGTCTGTAAAGTAGGATAGAAGTTTTGTGATTTTATAAAGACTCCGTTTGTTTGAAAAATTAGAATAAGATGTGTCCTATTTTATTTGCTTGAATTCCTGAATGCTAATTATATCGAATTCTGTTTGTGATTGTATTTAGTAAGGTGATTGATGTAGAAGTCTGAATATGAGGCAAATGTGTGATGTGTTTGGCGAGTGTACTGAACCATTATCATAGATAAGGATTAAGTAGGAGGTGATGGCACGTCTAAGTTGTAACATGTATATTACTTCCTTGTTAAATGGACCCCTACATTCTTAGGAACTTTCGATTTGGGCCACTGACTTGTTAATTGCAATTTTATATGGAAACCTTTAAGTTTATGATCAGTTGAGTAATAGTATAGTGGGACTTGAAGGGTGAGCGATGATATAGGAATTTTGAAAAGCCTCTGTCTATTGCCATGTTTTACTTCACATGTTATAATTCTGAAGTGGGTGAATAGAAGGTTAATCACACATGCCTATACTAGTAATAATTATTAAAATTTATTTAGTAAAGAAGTGTTTTGCAAATGGATTTGTTTAGTTGTCAATTAATTAAGCACTAAAGCCCTAAACTCTATTACCGTCTTTTTAACTAGAATTTCTTGGTTTAGTAAGGTTTTCATGTCCGTTTTATTCCACTTATGTGTTATGATATTTGTTGATGTTTAAAAAGAACTCAGGAAATTGCTCGTATCATGATTAAGCTTAGGAAGATTTTCTTTATTCATTCCATATGAACAAAATTGTGTTATATCTATATTAATTAATGATCATGTAAAGTACAAATTTGTTGGTAATGTTCTGAGATGTTGATGACCTTTATAGCTGGCTGTATGAATGCAGTGAACTGTATGGCATGGTGTAATGATGTTAAGCGTTAGACTTAGGCAGATTTTGGAATGGTAAGACGAAGTTTGGGGACAAACTTCCAAACAAGTTGGGGAGAATGTAAGATCTCGTCTAATTAGGAACCTATTTAAATTGCAATTAGGAATGTGATAGAGTGCTTTCCTCCGGATTATATAAATGTTTGCTTTAGGCTAGAGTTAAATTAAATTAGGGAATTATTGGTATTACCATGAAAGGTGAGTACCTATTTTATGCATGTGAGATTATAGTTATGAGTATAGGAATAATTTAATTATAATACATAGAAAGCATATCACTACTTGGAATTATATGAGTACTCATTAAAAGTAGGTGATTAATTTTATTACAAAGAATAAACCCTTAGTAAATAATTAGAGGGTACATAAAAACTATGGGGCATGGGTTAATTCCTAAATAGGAGAACCATTGGACTTGTATATTTGAACCCATTTTCCATTAAGGGCCTTAAAACTAACTTGTTGAACTTGGAATGCAGCCCCCTTGTGAAAACATGTGGTGCATCAAACTTTGCCTGAATTATTTGTAAAAGGACAGCATGTATTGAGCCTCTCTTTAGCGCACCATAGGCCATGTAACGTTGAAAATATGAATAAACATCCTTAGTTTTTTTTTAAAGTGTTGAAAATCGAATTTGCATGCATGTGTAAGTAATTTAGATTTTTGGTCAATTAAGGACAACTGGTGAATTAACTCTCTGGCAGAAAATGTGTTTATTATATGAACTTGAAGACAGAATGGTAACGCATGAAGGAACTTGTATTGTTTCGCTGTTAACAAACTGGTGTACTACCTTAAGTCAGAAATTAAAATAGTATAGAATCTATGAAAAACCGATTTTAGAATAAGAATTAGAAGCATGAGAAAGACAGATAAATCATAGGAATAAAATGAAGCAGATTCTGACTTGTTCCGCATGTAATTAGGTGCGTGTAACTCTTATTGTGTGGGCTGACTGTTGGTGCTGTTGATTATTGCTTGGATGCGAGGTAAGTGTTTGGTGGTATTACCTAATGTGACTATTAGCTAGTGTATAGAATTGTGAATTGTTGCTCACATGTGCCTTGGATTAATGTGTTGTTATATGCTATATATATGCTGCCTATGAATGTGACAAAGATGGAAATTCATGAATGAGAAGTAACTGTTATGTGGCAGCTTGGTACGGAAAGTACATGAAAGATATGCTATTACGATGATGATCTAGTCATGCATATACACCTCATAATTCATTTGTTTCTTGTTTGTGTGTGAAGCATATCATGACATACTTGCACGAATTTCATGTTGTTCATGGATTAGAATATTTATCTAAATATGCATACGATTGAGCACGCATTATATAGGCATCCCTTCGGTACCAGGGTATGGGACACTTGGCTTCCGTCCGCATAGGCCACAGTTGGATTCACATTTAAGGGGGCCATTATGGAATATCCACTGTGTATGTACGCGCACGACGGTGCTATGAGCGTAATTATGGCGTTATATATGCACTAATGATATGTTAGTACGCGCACGAAGGTGCTATGAGCGTAATGATGGCGTTATATACGCACTATGATATGTTAACAGAAAATGAAATGTTGATGTGACTATTTACAATTTTGTGCCTAGTTTAATATTGTTGCATTATTGGATTTGCTATCACACTACTGGGATTTTTCTCACCCCTTTGGGGTTGCAATTTTTATAAAATTGCAGGAGGACGAAAGAGCATATGAGGACATGGATTATTTGGATATTTACTGTTAATTGCTGCTGTTTGAACTTGCTGCTATTTTTTCTGTTGGATGACGTTGGATGACTGTACTATTGTTATGTGGAGAACTTTAGACTACTGTTGGAACCTTGTTTTTAGTACTGTTGTGAGACTTTTATGATCATCTATTACTTTGGAGAAATTCTGAAAACGTTTTGCGAAAATAATTTCTGAGCGTTTATTTAGTGCTGATTTATAAACAGTTTTGCGAGCACTTCGCGAGTTATGTTTCGAGGGGCAAACGACCTCCGATTTGCTATTATTTTATACGCACGCGAAGCCCCAGACATGCTCTTTCTATATTACAAAGAATATTTTTGTGGATCGTTGAACTTGATATTATACGAATTTTTCAAGACAGCAACGTCTGCCAGGAAAATACTATTTTCAGCAAGTTAAGAAGTTTTAAAAGTATACTCTGATTTTTTGTAAGTGACTCGATTTCAATTATAAGTTTTAATTAGCAACCTCAAAATGATTTTTCAGTATCAAAGTAATGAAGTCAAAAACTTTAATTCCGCGTAGCAAACAACTCTCTTAGATGCATACAAGGGAGAGTGTTACATGTTCAAAGCATTGAGAGAAGTTTTTCCATAACAGAACAGTCAGATACATCATTTAAGTATACAGGATCAGTCCCTTCAGCAAGTATGGCGCGACACCCCTCCATGTCAACCACCAGCAGGCGAGGTTTATTATGGAGGACCAGGTACTCATGGTCCCTTCCAGAAATGGTAAAAAACACGGGAGTGAGAGGAAATTTTTTAAAAAGTAAGGGATTGGGATGGAAACATAATTTTCCAAAATTAGAAAAGAGATCACCTAATTATCATAGTCCCAGATCACTATATAAAATTCCCCAGCAGGTATAGATTGATGACATTAGTCCCGTCACAATAGTTGACGGCACTCTCTTTAATATTTTTGTTTCCTCTCTACCAATTTTCTCTCTTGACTTCTCATTACTAACTCCCTCAAGTCTATTTCATTTCCGTCTCTCTATTAGGTACTAGGTACTTCCCTCTGCCACTTCGTTTCACACCTCAGGTAAATAGCATTTTATTATTTTTTATTATTGTAAGTACTTTTATATGTTATTTGCAAACCCTAGGTTAGAAGCCTATTTAGTAAAATAGTTAATTAGTAATTATAATTAATAAAATAATGAAATAGCAGTTATAATTAGCATTTATAAAAATTGGGATATAATTGGCCTCATTAGTTAGTTTTGAGGTATAAACATTTGATATATTTAAAATTAAACTGATTCACTAATAATTCACAAAAATAATAAACTGATTCACTAATTATAATTCACTACTTAATCAATTCAATAATTTAATTCACTAATTAGGCTTTAGGCCTTTATCCTAAGGTATTATAAATAATATTTAAAATAATTCACAAAAACTAATTATTAATTCACTAATTATTTTTCTCCATTAACTTTATTCACTAATTTATTAATTTACCAATTTTAAAATGACATTCAAGTATTAATTTACAAAAATATTAAACTAATTCACTACTTAATTAATTCACTAATTAGGCTTTAGGCTTTTATCCTAAGGTATTATAAATAATATATAAAATAATTTACAAAATTTAATTACTAATTCCCTATTTATATAACTACTATTTCATTATTTTATTAATTATAATTACTAATTAACTATTTTACTAAATAGGCTTCTAAATTAGGGATTGCAAATAACATATAAAAGTACTTACAAAAATAAATAATAATAAAATCCTATTTACCTGAGATGTGAAACGAAGTGGCAGAGGGAGGTGCCTAATAGAAAGAGACGAAAATGAAATAGACAAGAGGGAGTAGTAATGAGAAGTTTTAGAGAAAATGGGTAGAGAGAGAACGAAAATATTAAAAAGAGTGTCGTCAACTACTGTGACGGACTGATGTCATCAATCCACCAATCCCGTAAACATGCCTTACGGGTAGATCCGGCAAAATGGGTTTTCCTCCGCGGCCCAACCCGTCCAATCTGTTAAATGGGGTAGAATGGGTTGAGTTTTTCAATCCATCTTAAAAGCGGGACGGGGTGGGGTGGACTCATTTTTTGACGGGTTGATGGCGGGCATAGAAAATTTTTTGTTTAAATTTTTTGTTTTGCTAATAAGCCAAGTTTTTTTATGGCGGGCAAAAAAAATATAGCTTATAACAATATTTAAATTTTTTGTTTTGCTAATAAGCCAAGTTTTTTGATGGCGGGCATAGACACAATCACCATCTTAAATTATTCATCAAAAAAAAAAAAAAAAAACCATCTTAAATCCTTTTTTTTTTTTTTGATAACAATCTTAAATCCTTTAACAATTAGACGTGATGTTAGTGTCAAAGGTTCGATTTTTCCTTTCCCTACCTAGATATTAACACATGATTAAATGATCATATAACAAATTTTTCAATAATAGCATATCTAAATTCTTAAAGAAGAGACTGTATTGGGTTCCTCGGTAGGTTCAAGTATAGCAAATGAATGCGCATAATAGCAATATATTTCCAATGGCCTGGTTGATCCACATTAAATACCATTTGTCAACACTAAACTTATGGGCTGGGCCCAAATAAATGGACCCAGAATTCAAAAAATGAAAACTAACGGCTAGTTCATTGCCCATTGTTTTTAGTAAAAAATGCGCAAGCTCCAACGGTCATTTTTTTTTATGCTTTCTCCTTTTATAAGAGCCTAGCAACTTTGCCCTAAAGTCATTCATATATTTCTTGTATCTTCCTTTGAATCTTGTGCTCCTCTCTCTTTCTCTCTACAATACCGTCAAATCCAACTTTCGTGTGATCTTTGATTGCATCGGTTTCAATGGAGACTCCATCATCCACCGCAAGAAGAGTCACAAGATCACAGACAAACTTGGCTGCTTCCAATAACACCATCAGCAGCAACAACATTTCATTTTCAAGTGAGTGATTTTTCTCTTCTACTATAATCATCAAAACACCCCATCATTATTTTCTTTCTTAAAATTCAATTTTAGTTAATGGGTTTTCATTCTTTCCTTCTTTCTCAGAAAAGATTGAAGATTCAGAGAAGAATCTGTCAAAAACAAGGCAAAGAAACGGGCAACAACAACAACAAGAACGATGTGCATTGGTTGACATATCGAACGATTCACCAATTGTGGGGCTTGCCAGTGGCGATCTTGAGACACCATTGTCGTCTATAGTGAAGCAGAGGGGAAGCAGAGTGAAGAAGACACCGTGTTCCGGTGAAGCATTGCTGAGGGGTCAGGTGAAGACCCTCTTGCAGAAGGTTGAAGAAGAAGCTGAGATTTCCAAACTCTCAATGGAAATTCGTCCATTTCTTCAACTTGCCAACTCTCCAATGTCACTTCTTGCCCCCACTCCCGCAAACACACCTCAAATCCCGAATCTTTCCAACGAGGGTGGCCTTAACAATCGCACGGGTTTGGTTTCGGTGTTACCTTCTCCCTTGATTGAAGAACAATTGATTCCTCAGGTTAGTCTTGATTAAAATTTAATCTTTTTCTTTATTCTGTTTGTGGCAAGAAAATGAATGTTTTTTTTTTCTTTTTTCTTTTTTCTTTTTTATGGCAGGTGATGAATCAAATATTTGATGGGAAGAATAAAGAGAACCCTGAATCTGAGAAGAGTTTGATAACAAGGTCCCTCCTTCTTGATTTCTCAGACAAATCTGAGGTTTCAGAATGCTCCTCTGTGCTGACTTCTATAGAGAAATCCCATGGCTCCACTGAAGATGATGCTGCTTCTTCTATTTGGTCAATACAAGTCAAAGCAAAAACACATGAAGAAGATGATGAGGAGGAGGAAATGGCTGAAAAAGAAGATGATGAGGAAGAAGACTATTATGATGAGGATGCTGAAGAAGAAGAGTATGATGATGGAGGGTTGCTGGTTGATGAACTGTGTGCAGGCTTGAACAACATTAGTGTGAACAATGAAAGGGTGGTGGCTCCTATGTTTGCTGGAAAGCACACAAGATTTGTTTACGATAGTGATGATGAGCTTGTGGAAGAAGTGGAAGTTGAATGTTGTGCTGAGATTGCCTCTAATGTCCTACGTTTGAAGGGGTTGCCTACCCCAACAGGAAAGCACCTTCGCTTTCCCGAGGAGGAAGAAAAATCTTCTTTTTGATTCATGTTGTGCGTGATTTTGGTTGTCTTTCTTGACACCTTTTTGGTCATTGTTTTTTTTCTTGGACCACACTTTGGTGTGGTTGGGAATGCTCTCCGGTAAAATTGTTTCTTTCATTATTACATTTGGAATTTAATAATAGTTGTTGCAACTTTCTCCATTATCGCCCAATCATTCAATATAATTAGCTCTCATTCAGCAATTATATATAATTAAAAAAAATTGAGGGAAACAAATGCAGAACCATTACTATCATTTTAAGCTTAAGTTGAAAGAGTTTCTCTTCCCCTATTATTTATACAAAGAGAAATTGTATTTCTCCAATGAACCGATTATCTTCGGTGAGTAGAAAACAACATCATTTTAATTTTAAGATTAAAAAATAATAATCATAAAGACTATGTAATAATCCTGTAATAAATTAAAATTATAAAAATACCTTAATTTTTGACACAAAATAATACGATATCGTTTGGTTTCATCGGAGATTTCCGATAATTATACAAAGGGAAAAATATTTCCCATTTTTGTCACAAAATAATACGACAGACATCTTTGGGTTCACCGGAGATTTCTGATAATTATACTAAGGAAAAAGTATTTATACAAAGGGAAAAAATATTTCTGAGATTATACGACATCGTTTGGGTTCTCTTCCCCTATTATTTATACAAAGGGAAATTTCTCCAATGATAGGAAGATAAAATTATCTCCCCTCGTTTTAATTTTAAGATTAAAAAATTATAATAATAAAGACTAATATAACCCTACAATAAATTAAAATTATAAAAATACCTTAATTTTTAGGAAAAACTTCATTCTTACCCACTGTGATTTTATTCTCACTCACTGTGATTTTATTCTCACTCACTGTGATTTTGTGATTTATCATTTGACCCATGTGATTTAACCCACTGTGCTGAGATATTTTGTCATTTAACTCCCTATGGTTTCAAATTTTGACTTAGAGCCCTTGTAATTACAAAAATTTTCAATTAGACACCTTGTGATTTAAAAAATAAATATTTTAAAAAATAATATTTAAAATAATTTTTCTCTCATTTTATTTTATATCCTCAGGTCATTATGGTTTAAAATATATTTCAAGTTATTTATTATGAAATTAATTTTTAAATTATCTTATTTTTTAAAATATATTTGAAATTAAAAAAAAAATATTTAAGATAAATTAAATATGTATTATCAAAATAGGATATTTAATTTTTTAGATAATTTTATAACGATATCGGGTAAAATAATATTTGATTTGAATTTATTTTCTTAATTAAAATAAGTGAATTTTTTAATTTTTAATTTTATTTTTAAACCCTAAATGCATTAGGCGAGGATTAAAATAAAAAGAGAGAATATTTATTTTAAATTTTTATTTTTAAATTGTTTTTTATAACCACAAGTGATTTAAGTGAAAATTTTTCTAACCACAAGGTATCTAAGTGAAAGTTTAAAACCACAAGGGGTTAAATAAGAAATTATTTTAGGTGAGGATTAAAATAAAAAGAGAGAATATTTATTTTAAATTTTTATTTTTTAAATATTTTTTTTTATAACCACAAGTGGTTTAAGTGAAAAATTTTCTAGCCACAAGGTGTCTAAGGGCCCGTTTGGATTAGTTTTTTTTCTTCAAAAGCTGCTTTTTTTAAAGAAAAAAAGCACTTCTCGTTTTTAGTTCGTTTAGATGTCTGTTTTTAAAAAAAGCCGAAGTCGCAAAAAAAGTCAAAAACCTACTTTTTCCAGAAACTAAAAATTTTAACTTCAAAGAAAAGCAAAAGTCAAAAGCCAAATATTTTTTTCAAAAACTAAATATTTTTATAAAAATATAAATAGCTTTAACTTTTATAAAAAGCACTTCTAAAATAAAGAAGAAATAAAAGTTACTTTTTCGAGAAGCCCAAACAAACGGGCTCTAAGTGAAAGTTTAAAACCACAAGGGGTTAAATAAGAAATTATTTTAGCACAATGAGTCTAAGTGATAAGTTTAAGACCACATGTGATCAAATGATAAATCACAAAACCACAATGGGTAAAAATTAGGGGTGTTCGCAGTCTGGATTGGATCGGTTTTGGAAGCAAAAATATCCAATCCAATCACTTCGGTTTGTTCATGTAATCATCCATTTAGTTTGGATTTTTTTTCAAATCTGATCCGATCCAATCCAATTTTTTTCGGTTTAGATTGGATCGGTTTTCGGTTTTTTGAAAATCCTAAAATTTGTTTCATGATTATTGTGCAAATAACATCTTTTTTATATATTGATTTGTAAATTTTATTTATTTTTTGAAATACAAAAGCATCAATAGACGATAATGTAGATTTTTTTTTTGGCAATGAGATATGAAGCATCAATAGGACGATAATATAGTTTTTTTTTTTTAAATATTATTGATGAGATGTGACTAGATTTTTTTCTTGGGTTTAGTTGATAGGTTAATAGGTATTGGGTTTAGAAATTTTTGGGCTATAATTAGGAAAAGGCCCAAGTAAGTAGAAGGGAGTTAATATATTGGATCAGTTTGGATTGGATCGGTTTTCATCAACCCATTCGAAAACCGATCCAATCCAATTAGAATTTGCGATTTTTTTTCGGTTTTCCGTTTTTCGGTTTTCGATTTATTTGGTTTTCGGTTTTTCGATTCGGTTACCGCGGTTTGAATCGGTTGATGAACACCCCTAGTAAAAATGAAGTTTTCCCTAATTTTTATGGGTTTTATAAGAGTTATGTTGTAGGAAAAGTGATTGTGTAATATTATAGAGATTCGTTTTGCGTGCCGTAGTTTTTTTTTTTTTTTTGCTTCAAAAAATGTGGGTCCCACAAAATGTTGTGTGTGTAGGAAACTTTCTTGTGTCATGTAAAATGATAAATGCAAATCCCAATTTTTATTACAAAATAATAGGACATCGTTTGGTTCCACTCGAGATTTCCGATAATTTATCTCCGACTGAAATTTGAGTAGTAAAGAGGAAAGCATTGGTATTTGATTTTCTTCCTACTAATAAATGAAGCGCATAAAATTGTGCTGGGTAAGATATCAATTCTATTTTTCTTTTTCAAATAAAAATTAAATGAATTTCAATTCAGAAAAGGGGAAAAAATAACAATGTTTATGATAACAAGTCTTAGTAGCAAAAAATTCATATCCGTGGAAGCGTTCCTGACTGACCTATTTATATAGGTAGGATCATTTAATATCAGTGTCAAATTTTAAGTTTGACACCTCATCTGAGAGCCGTTAGATCAAAAAAGATCAATGGTGTTACATGTTTACAAATCAGAGTCGTTGATTTTTTTTGATCTAACGGCTCTTAGATAAAGTGTCAAACTTAAAATTTGACAATATATATATATATATATATAGATAGGGTAATGTTATATTTACAACTTATTTTTGTTTACAGCCTCTTACAACTATATCTTAACCGTTGATTTCTGTCAATCAACGGTTATCATGTATTGCGAATTAATAATTAATTAATAAATTTGATTTATGAAAATCTTAACCGTTGATTGACGAAAATCAATGGTTAAGATATGATTGTAAGAGGTTGTAAATGAAAATAGGTTGTAAGTATAACCTTTCTCATATATATATATATATATATATATATATATATATATATATATATATATATATATATGAGGCGAGATCCTTTGACACTAGTGTCAAACTTTGAAATTTGACATCAAATCATAACCGTTGATTTCTGTCGATCAACGGTCATCATATATTGGGAATTAATAATTATTTAATAAGTTTGATTCCCAATAAATGATAACTATTGATTAGCGAAAATCAACTATTCGGAATTGGTGTCAAATTTTAAAGTTTGACACTGGTGTCAAAGAATCCTATATATATATATATATATAGTAAAACCTCTTTTGGGTACCTAACAAAAGATATGGTCCTCATTTTAGTCCCTTATAAAAAAATTAGTCCCGAGATCCATAAGAAAGACAAAGTGGACCCACGTTAGTCATTCCGTCAGTGAACCATCCTCGGCGCTAGTAACATCGCTGAGGTGTCACGTTAACTGAGTGACTCCCGTACCACGTAAAACATAAAATGACGTCGTGGATCCCATCGCTAGTAACATCGCTGAGGTGTCACGTTAACTGCAACCCTCATGACTTTCCGTTCAGTTTCTCTGCAATGCAACCTTCTGACATCACCCTCATTTCTTCTTCTCTTTTGCATAGCACTGTTATGGGAAGGGGGTTTTGGGTCATGGGTGTTGCTTAAGGTATCCAAAAACTAGTGTCATTTACTGTTACTTATTGCCGATGGGTAACTGATGCAAGCATAGAAGCCATGGGTAAAGGTTACAATAACCTGAAGCAGATGTGCCTTCGCAAGTGTTGCTTTGATAACACCATTAAAGTCATTTCCCAAACATCTGATGGAAGGACTAACGTGGTAAATCTCAACTACTTATCTCCACCGTAGTAAATGAAAGAAACTAAGGCTTTCTTTGGAAGTTTGGAGGGGAGGGGAAGGGAGGGGATCCAAGGGGGAGGGAGGGGAAGGAAGGGTAGGAAATAGGAGGGTATTCCCTTCCCTTCTTTGGGAGTTAAGAAAATGGTAAGGGGAAAATTGGAGGGTCAATAAGAAATTTTTACAATTTTACCCTTTTTCTAAAACTAATATAATTATTATATTTCACAAATAAAATAAAATTTAAAATTGCTAAACAAAATTATTTATGTATTTTTCAGACTACTAAAAAAGATCATATTTTAACCAAGAATCCTACGTTGAAAACTACAAAAATTCTGTCAAAAAAATATTTTTCCGTCGGAATACTATTCATCGAAGACGATGGAATTTTTATCCGATGAAATATTTTACAAAAATAAAATTTCAATCAAAATTTTCCACGGAATTTAGTTTTCGTCAAAAGTTTTGACGAAAATGATTTGTTAAATATTTTCGAAAAAAAAAATTCCATCAAAAGTTTTGATGGAAAAAAAATTCCTTCAGAAATTTTGGCGAAAAATTTTCCGTCCAAAATCTTCGATGAAAATGTGTCTCAATGAAAATTTCGACAGAAATATTTTTTTTAAAAATTTGAGGGAAATGTTTTTGTGAAACTATAGACAGAATTTAGATTCTGTAAAGAATTTTGACGGAATATTTTTTTTTTCGAAATTTTTTACAGAAATATTTTTCGTCGAATTTTTCTACGGAAATAATTTCCATTGAAATTTTTTGAAGAAAATGTGTTCCATTGAAAATTTTGATAGAAATGTTTTTTATCGAAAATATTTTTTTTCCAAAATTTTCGATAGAAATGTGTTTCGTCAAAAATTTTGACGAAAATATTTTCGTCGAAAACTTTTGACGAAATTCTGATTCTGTTAAGAATTTTGACGAATTTTTTTTCGTCAAAATTTTTTACAGAAATATTTTCCTTCAAAACTTTTTATGAAAAATTTTCAATGGAAATATGTTTCGTTAAATATTTTTACAGAATATTTTTTTGTCAAAATTTTTTACAGAAATATTTTATGTTAAGCATTTTTGACAGAAATGTGTTCCGTTGAAAATTTTGATGGAAATATTTTGGTCGAAAATTTTCGATGCAAATGTGTTTCGTTAAAATTTTGACAGGAATATTTTTGTCAACAAGTTTAACGAAAATATTTCTGTCAAAAACTTTCGCCGGAATTTAAATTCTGTAAAGAATTTTGATGAAATTTTTGTCTGTCAAATTTTTCGATGGAAATGTGTTTCATAGAAAATTTTGATGGAAATATTTTTTGTGAAAAATTTCGATGAATATGTGTTTTTGTGAAAAATGTTGAGAAAATGTTTTGACGAAATTTAGATTCCGTAAAGAGTTCTGACAAAAAAAAAAATTTCGTCAAATTTTTTTACAGAAATGTTTTTATTAACAAATTTGATGGAAATGTTTATCGTAAAATATTTTGACGTAATTGTTTTACGTCGAAACTTTTCGATGAAAATGTGTTTCTTCAAAATTTTGGACGAAAATATTTTCGTTGAAAGATTTGACGGAATTTAGATTCTATCTATAATTTTGGTTGAATTTTTTTTCGTTAAAATTTTATGTCAGTAATTATGGCAAAATTTGTTCCGTCTCTAATTTCGTCTTTAGTTTTGAGGGAATTTTTTTGACGTATATGATTTTCATCAAAAATTTCATCCCTATTTTTGAGGAAATATTTTTCGTCGATAAATTCTGTCAGTATTTGAGATTTTTCTAATAATGTCACATTTAAAAATGATTCACATTATGTAGTTTTTACATTTTAATGCTAAGGGTAGATAAGTAATTTTTAATATTCTTCTCCTCAAACCCCTCAAATTGGGGGAACTTAAATTTTAAGATGAAGGAGGGTTTTGGAGGATTTAGTAAAAACCCCCAATTCCTTCCCTTCCTTTTTTTTTAACTCACAAACAAGGGAAAGGCTTCCTAAAACCCTTCCTTCCTCTCCAAAAACCATCTCCCAAACAGAGCCTAAAAGTCTAATATATTGTTAAGAGAGTGATTGATTAATTAAAAAGAAAAATCGGATACAAAGCTAAGTTGAATAGTTTCAGCAAAAGGATGCAATGTGTTACAGTAAAAAGAGACAACTACCGAAAGTATCAATGGAAGGTTTGCATATATATGTCTACGCGTTCTCATTTAATGACTATGCCTAACTTCCATCCTCCTTCTTTAATAGGGGTCATTTTCAGTTTCCATATAAGTTCTGATACATAGAATAAAGCCTCCAAAAGCTTATTGTTGACTAGCTAGGCAGAAAAGATGAACATTAATAGCAAAGAAGAACTTGCTCTACTCTTTGCATTTTTCTTCATAACTTGTCGGTATACACAAGACACATTTGTGCCAGCAATCATAACATTTGGTGACTCTGTTGTTGATGTGGGGATTAATGACTATCTTCCCACTCTTTTCAAAGTTGATTACCCACCTTGTGGGAGAGACTTTGTTAACCACCAACCTACTGGGAGGTTCTGCAATGGGAAACTAGCTAATGATATTATCTTATATTGTGAGAAAAACAAAGTGGTTCACATTTAAAAAAGAATAAGAGGCACATTTTTTTATGTGAGTGTAATAGGAGAGATGAATCTCATACAACATGATAGTATAATTTTCCTATATAAAATATTTACAACTTCTTAAAACTAAATCTTAACTGTTGATTTCCGCATATTTAACGGTTATAATTTATTGGGTATATGAATAGTTGTTAAAGTCTCGATTTATCAATACGATTTTACGTTTTTACAATTTTTTTCATCAAAACGATTTTATCAATTTTCCAAATACTTTTACATTTTTACGATTTTTTTACATTATGATTTTACGTTTTACGATTTTTTTATCCACCTCCGAGTTTACTTCAAATCTTGATTTTAACAACATAACTTATATGTATTAATTAATTATTAATTTCAAATAAATTATAACTGTTGAATTGATGGAGATCAATGGTTAATATTTAATTGTATGCGAAAAGAGATTATAAATATAATCTCCCTTACACACGCACACTCACACACACACACACATATATACGGGGAAAAGAATTCTCAAGTTGTAGGAGAATTCTTTCTCCTGCTATAGACACAAGATGTGGTGGCTCCTACCATCTATTAAAAAAAAGTTGTGGCACACAATTCAATAACTCATTAGTAGAAGAAAAATTCTCCTATAAAATGAGAAAAAATGGAATATATAGACATATATATATATATATATATATATATATATATATATGGGGCACACAAAAAACTAAAATAAAAATAATCTAAATGAAAAAATATATATACTGAATACAAAAGGATAGAAGAAAAAATTAAGAAAAAAAATCATACTTATGAATTTTCAATATATTTGGCCTTTATCTTTTATCTTTTATCTATTTTATTCTTTTTATTTAGATATGTTTAGTCTTTTTTATATCTCTATTTTATTCTCTCTCTCTCTCTTTTAACTTTTTTTACGAAAAAATCTTTCGCAGATAGGGTGGCACAAGGCCAAAAAAAAATATCACAATGTTACGATCTGATAGATCGATATGTCCAATCAGAGATTGGTACGTTAATATAGGATATGTTTGCCCTCCCTCAGGTACCTATAAGAGAGGTACCCTAAAGATAAGCGGATCACTGTGCACTATAGTATAACGACATAGTCAAGGCGTGGGGTGTGTGCACAGTGACAAGCTAAGAAAGAGGGTTTAGAGAGTGTGTACCTTGTTGGTTTAACCCCTTGTTTATATATGGGTTACCTAGCATGAGTGGACTTTTGGACCTCTCAGGAGCATTGGGGGTCCAATTGTTGATCCATCTCTGTCGTAGTAGGATTAGCATAATTGAGGAATATTTCCTTAATTCCCTCTTAGTTGTTAGCCCTATTTAGGTCTTCTAGAATGTAGGCCTTTGTCAGGTCCATAACAGTTTCCCCTAGCCCGGTAGTTTGGTTGTTCAGGCTGCCGGGGTAAATTGTCTTGCCTTTTGCTTCAGGTTTTCTGCTGAATTGAGAGCGTTTGAGTTTTTGTAAACTTTTTGCATATATCTTCCTTACATCTCAGGCTTTTTAAACCGGGGTCGTCATTGCCCCTTATCTCGGCGGGTTGATCATAAACCATGGAAAACATTTCACGTATTTGTATACCGAGTTTGGGATGAGCTTGAGTGGCGAGTTGCCCCCAAGCATCATTCCATACGCACATGTCCTGAGCTTGTAGCTTTCTTCTGGAACCGGGAATGATTTTCCCTTGTCAACTATGTGGACGGGTTATGCATGAACCCGGTAAGATATTCTGCGAATGTGCTTGAGTAGTTAGGATCCAACTGGTGAGTTCCCCCCAAGCATTATCCATGTGACCCGACTAAAAGTTGTCCCCCCAGCCTGGTAGTTTGGTTGTCCAGGCTGCCGGGATGAAATAGCAGTAATGTCTGCATTTGAATTTCCTTTGCATATTTTATTCAAGTTAGCAGTTGAATTCTTGCTTTGACTTAGCATCTTTATTGAAGCAATTTTCTTTGTGTTGGAACTTTTCTTGGCCGACTTAATTGGGTCAGCGATTGCATATATTATCTCTGTCATTCATTCAACTGGTTTTAGTGAACTGAGTATTGAATATATTGTTTCCCTATTCCTCCCTCGACCTTTTTTGGCTGAGGTGGTGCTTTGGTGAGGCAGTGTTTGCCTCCTTTTAACATCGAGCTCGTAGTTGTTCCTTCCGAGGCTTTCGCTTTGAGCCCAACTTCTTGCACTGTAGCTTTATTGATTCAGATTTAGCTTTTCAGCGTTAACTGAACAAAATGACCTAGCCAAGGTGTTTCATGTGGATTCCGCTTTTTGCTTTTAACCCAATTTCCTTAATTAGGTTTTCAAATTTGAGGCGTCACAGTGACTTGATCAAGGTCGTACCAATCTGCCCCTTATTTTTCAAGCCTGATTTGATTTATCACAGCTTGTACACAAGTTGTTTATTTTGACAACATTTAGGATTCGAAAGCGTCCTTCCGTTTTCCTATGCCTCGGCTAGAAGCCACAGTCCTGCAGTGTGCTTTTTATTTTTAACTTGTTTTCTATCCAGGTTCTTGCACGTTGCTAGACGTAGGTTTCCAATACCTTGGCTTTATAATATTTGACGTAGGTGTCATTTTTTGACTTCGTCTTGTTTCGTCGTTTTGACTTGTGAGCCATTTCAGATTGAGGTGTGATCCTTTTTCTAGGATCCCATCTCTCCAAACCCGTCTTCATTCTTTACCCCAGATTTTTATCATGGGTCTCTATCCCGGATTGGGGTGTGATCTTTTTTCTAGGATCACATCTCTCCAAACCCGTCTTCATTTTATCGCGGATTGGGGCGTGATCTTTTTTCCCAGGATCCCGTCTCTCCAAATCTGTCTTCATTCCATCGCGGATTGGGGTGTGATCCTATTTCTAGGATCACATCTCTCCAAACCCGTCTTCATTTTATCGCGGGTTGGAGTGTGATCCTTTTTTCCAGGACCCTTTCTCTCCAAACCCATCTTCATATTATCTCGGGTTGGAGTGTGATCCTTTATTCTAGGACCACTTATCTCCAAATTCGTCTTCATTCTATCACGGGTTGGGGTGTGATCCTTTTTTCCAAGATCACATCTCTCCAAATCCTTCTTCATATTATCGCGGGTTGTAGTGTGATTCTTTTTTCCAGGACCCCTTCTCTCCAAACCCGTCTTCATTCTATCGCGGGTAGGGGTGTGATCCTTTTTTCCAGGATCACATCTCTCTAAACCCGTCTTCATTTTATCGCGGTATAGAGTGTGATCCTTTTTTCCAGGACCCCTTCTCTCCAAACCTGTCTTCATTCTATCGCGGGTTGGGGTGTGATCCTTTTTTCCAGGATCACATCTCTCCAAACCCGTCTTCATTTTATCGCGGGATAGAGTGTGATCCTTTTTTCCAGGACCCCTTTTCTCCAAACTCGTCTTCATATTATCGCGGGTTGGAGTGTGATTCTTTTTTCCAGGACCCTTTCTCTCCAAACCCGTCTTCATTCTATCGCGGGTTGGGGTGTGATCCTTTTTCTAGGATCATATCTATCCAAACCCGTCTTCATTTCGTCGCGGGTTGGGGTGTGATCCTTTTTCTAGGATCCCATCTCTCTAAACCCGTTTTCATTCTTTATCCAAATTTTTATCCTGGGTTGTTGCCCCTCAGTCCGAAAGTCTGGGTGTTCGGGATATAGGGTTTCTGTGCGTTACTCTTTATCTCAATTGCGAATATTTTATTATCAATGTCTGGAAGTCGGCCATGTTCATTGTCCGAGCCTTTGTTTTGTGATGTATGGCTTCAACTTTATGTCAAATTCTTTCCTCAGACATCCTTTTTTGCTTTCCTACCCGGTAGTTAGGGTGTCCAAAGCGAAGTCTGTTGAACCATAATCTTGTTGGTCAAACTTCCGTGATCGAGGTCTCTATTGGAAGTAGGAAAGTTTTTCCCTTTGACTTCTTTGCCGAAGTTTTATTGCTGTCGTCGGGATCGTGGCGGTTCATTGATCCATGTTCTGAATTCATGGATTCTTGTCGATCCATTTTTTGGATTTATTTTTTTTATTTCGTTCTTTCTACGGTGTTGGGCCTCATGAGCCGAGTACCGTGTATGCTGTTTCAACATTCCTCCCTCAACCTTTTTAGTCAAGGTACGTAGCTCGGACTAGTTGACCAGTCTTTTTGAATGTCGTATCGAGATCTTGACTTATGAGGATTGTTGCTTTCTTCTTTTAATTTTGGTTGTATTCCTGCACTTGCCCCCCAGTCCGGCAGTCGGGAAATCCGGGTTGTCGGGTTGTATTTCTTTAATTCAAGTTTTTGTATGTCGAAATACTGACTTGCTTTTGGAATTGGCCTTTTTTGCTGATCTGAGGATCTTTGAGATCCCTTTTCACTGATGTTGCGGGGTTTTGTTTCCGGTTCTCTGCATGTTTCGTTTGCAGAGTTGAATTTAGCCCAGTTTTATATACTGTAGCTTTATTCACTTGAGCTCGACTTTTTCAGAATCTCGTTGTGATATCGTCTTCTATTTCAACCCGGCTGTACATACCGTGTGTTTCATAGATTTTGATTTGATCAAAATCATTCACCTTTTTGAGTCCGGCTTGCATTGCTGTGACGTTCAGATAGAACGGGGTGAGACTCCCGCTGAATGATTTTGCCTTTATACTTGCATCTTGAGTTTTATGCCTCCCTGATAACTTGGATATATTTTTCTAAGTATTTCGAGGTTGATAAGATTCCAGAGTTGCCTGAAGTATTCGTTAAATACTTCTAAGGACTTAGCATTCTCTCGATTTTGATAAACAAGCTTGTATACTTGTTATCTAGGTTTTGTAACTTAGGCAATTTTCTAAGAATATCAAACCTTACCCGAGTTGTCCCTCATCCGAGACGGGTTATTTTTACAACTCGAATAAATTCTTATTTTTGCAACTCGTGTATTTTACAAGTTCCGGTATATTGACCTGGCCGAGGTCAAAGTATTATATGGATTCCGCTTTTTGTCACTCTCCATGATGCATGTTTGTTTTAACTTAACGTTTTGTTAAGTCAGCATTGGTGAAGGTGATCATTGTCGCCTTCAATCATGACCTGAGCTTCATAACCCGGTACTATCCAAGGTAAAGGCAGTATTGTCATATGTCTCACTTGGGTCTTTCGACCTTAGTACGGAGCATTTCAACTTGATCAGAGTCAGCATGACAACTTGCGCTTGTATCTCAGATTTATGTTTGATGCATCTGAAATGCAAGGATCCATATTTACGAAGGTATCTACTCGTTCCTTTGATTTACTTTAACCCAGATTCGTATACCGTGGTTTCGTAATATTCAACTCGGCCTTTTGCCTGAGTTTCAATTTCAAAGGTGTCATGATGACTTGATTAGTGTCTCTTCAATCTGCCCTTTTGAATTTTAGTTCAGTTTGGATTACGGAAGTGTCCTCCCGCTTTCCCTGTACCAGGCTTGATGACGTATGCATGCATTATTCTTATATTTGAACCCGGATTGGATTTGTCTTCCAGTTTATATGTTGGATTTATATTTATCCTAGATTGGATATCTCCATATCTATCATCATTTTATTTCCGATTTGTATCTCAGATCTTTTTCTCTATCTCGGACTGGATCTCGGCATATCCGCCTTCGGCTTGGATTGGATTGGATCTCGCCATATCCATCTCCATTTTACCTCCGATTTGCATCTCAGATCTTTATCTCTGTCCCGAACTGGATCTCGCCATATCCGCCTTCAGCTTGTCATATTTACATTTCATATTGGGGTGTGATCTTTTTGCCAAGATCTCATCTCTCCAATCCAGTCTTTATTCTTTATCTCGTGATGTTGTGATCGGAATTGGATTGGATCTCTCCATATCCATCACCATTTTACCTCCGATTTGCATCTCGGATCTTTATCTCTGTCCCGGACTGGATGTCGCCATATCCTACTTCGACTCGGATCTTTCGTTTAATTAACCATTTATATCCCGGAGGGCCGGTCTTTATTTAATAAACCATTTATATCCCGGAGGGCCGATTTTCATCTCAGATTTAAGTGCCATCCTGTTGTAAGGATTGCAATCTGTCTTCATAATTATATTTCAGATTGGGGTGTGATCCAGTCTTTATTCTTTATCTCGGATCTCGATCCAGTCTTCTTCTTACATGGCTTTTTAATTTGGGCCCCACTTCTTCGCGGTGCCATTTTATCTGAACCCGGCTTCATTTGTCGTGGTCTTTTCATTTTCTCGAGCCCGGCTTCTTGTGCCTCGGCTCTTCTTTCAGCTTGGCTTCTTTAGCTCAAGTCTTGCATTCATCCAGGTGGATTTCCTTCTTTATTTGAGTGGATCTGGATCTCCTTCCTTTTTTAGAGGGAATCTCTACACCACCTATTTGATTATTCTTTGCAAAAATAAATGCAACATAGTAAAGCATGAAGTAGGCTATTAGCAATAATTTTGCTTCAATCAATAATCAGTAATTATCTGTGTGTAATCAGATAATAATTGTAATCAACAATTAATAGTTGATCAGCATCAATCAATAATTAATATTAGTTGACCGTATTTCATGCTGTCGGATTTGATTGAGCATTTATCATAAAGTCACGTGTGTATATATATTAAAGGCTGTATTAAATACATTATGTTAATCAAGACCAATCTTTGATTTGTCCACAGATTACTCCCAAAGCATTCAATTTAATCAGGTTTTAACCAAAGGCTGTATTAAATACATTATGTCAATCAAGACAAATCTTTGATTTGTCCACAGATTACTCCCAAAGCATTCAATTTAATCAGGTTTTAACCAAAGGCTGTATTAAATACATTATGCCAATCAAGACAAATCTTTGATTTGTCCACTCCCAAAGCATTCAATTTAATCAGGTTTTACCCAAAGGCTGTATTAAATACATTATGCCAATCGAGGCAAATCTTTGATCAATTTATCAGATATCAATATAAAATATTAAAAAGGTGAATCCTTTTATCAGATATTGATATGAAATATTAAAAGGTGGATCATGTAAATTTAGAATTTGATAGGAAGGAGACTTAGCTTTTGCTCTTTGCTTGATTTGCCCCTTTTCTTTTTAACCTCGATCTCGGCCACGATGTTGTCTGGATCTCAGCCACGATTGCGATGATAGCGTTGGCCACGACCTTGATCTCGGTTTCATCATGCTCGTTGAGATTGACTTTCATATCTCGGATTACGAACTCTGGTCCGCCTTGAGCTGTTGATGAGCTTCATTTTTGTCTTTTGCGTCCATCGTATTAGGATTTGGTTGGTCGGCGGCTTTTACGCCTTTACCACATTTGGGTGGGAATCAAAGTTTATCGATTCGCACAGACGGTGCCAATGTTACGATCTGATAGATCGATATGTCCAATCAGAGATTGGTATGTTAATATAGGATCTGTTTGCCCTCCCTCAGGTACCTATAGGAGAGGTACCCTAAAGATAAGCGGATCACTGTGCACAATATAACATAACGACATAGTCAAGGCGTGGGGTGTGTGCACAGTGACAAGCTAAGAGAGAGGCTTTAGAGAGTATGTACCTTATTAGTTTAACCCCTTATTTATAGATGGGTTACCTGGCAGAAGTGGACTTTTGGGCCTCTCAGGAGCATTGGGGGTCCAATTGTTGATCCATTGCTGCCGTAGTAGGATTAGCATAATTAAGGAATGTTTCCTTAATTCTCTCTTAGTTATTAGCCCTATTTGGACCTTCTAGAATATAGGCCTTTGTCAGGTCCATAACACCTTCCATTTTTTCCACTGTTAAGAGAATTTATATGCCCCAATTTGCACAGTTCGTCCTTGAACTTAAACCTAGAATGATGGAAGACTTATATTTTGAACTCAGGCTGGAGAAACACATAAAGCTTAGCCTATAAGACAGATAGAAAGAATTGAAATGGAATATCACTATTTAGCTTCTTTTTTTTGTTATTCCATTCTAGTTTCTTCTGTCCACCCTATATACTAAACTTTCCGTAACTTTCCCAGCTTGTTTAAGTCTTCCATTCTAGACTTGAGTTCAATTGCCTAAGGGGTGTATTGGATTGAGATTTCAAAGGATTTTAATGGATTGTTTTTAGACAAAAAAATACATTGGTATTCGATTAAGATTTTAATGGATTGAAAAAAAGTGATGTGGTATTCGATTAGGATTTCAAAGGATTATTTTAGAATCCGTCCAAATCCGTTGGTATTCAATTAGGATTTTAAACAATGGAATCACAATCTCGTGGTATTCAAAAATCTGACGATTTAATGGATTTTCTATTGGTGTGAATTTCATGAGACTTTTCAGTGAAAAATATAAATAGGATGCATCTCTCACAATCTCACCCTAACCCCTAGAATTTCTTGAGATTTTTCTATTGCAGTGTTTTCTTCTTCCTTTGACAGGTTTACTGCTCGAAATTGGGTTCCGCCATGTGAGCTTCATCAAAACTAAAAAAAAAAACATATTTTTGACCGATTTTCATAACAAAACAACCCAGAAATAACAAACCAACGAGATTTTAATATAATCTATCTCAAAAATAACATATTTTTGAGCCATTTTTTGAGAAATTTTTGAAGTTTAAAAAGTGGTTTTTCAAGCTATGGGTCGCGGTTTTTCTTGGCACAAAAACGTGTGATTTTTGTACTAAAAACAATATAAAATAGTGAAAAAATAGTAGGGGAATTAAAACCCTCAAACCAATTTTCGTTTTACATTATTGAAACAATATCAATTTAAAGAAAGATTGAAACTTTTATAATATAAACTATATATTTTGTAACAATACATTCATGAACAAAATTTCTTCACTATAGAAAACGATTTCAAACAATTTTTGTGTCAATAAATAACTAAAAGCTTGTTTCTTAAAAGCCCCAAAGCAATTTAAGGTTTTAATGTATCGATTGAAAAAAATTTGAGAAATTTTCTAAACCCAAAATTTCAGATTCAAAATTTTCTTAGAATATTTAATGAAAATATGCATATGATATATGGTTAGAAAACTCTTATCACGTAAAACAAAAACCCCAAGGTTTTCAAGATTAATTGCAAAAAATTCCAAATGAAATTTTATCATGAACTTTAGGTTCTATATGCAAATTTAGAATTATTTTTATAATTAAAAAAATTGGGTCTTATAATCATATATGCATAGCTTTGATACCAAATGAAGAAGATAATTTTCAACTCATTAGATATGTGAAAAGCTGCTGTTTAGTAATTTTGAATGTATATCAAAAATTATATTATGTTTTACTGATTGAGAAAATTATAGTAGGTTTTACTTTTTTTTTATTAATTTCATATGCATAGCTTTGATACCAAATGAAGAAGATAATTGAATGTTTGTTAAAATTCATATGGTTTTTTAAAATCTTAAAAATTCATATTGTCTTTTCAAATCTTATAAATTCAATTAAAATCCTTTAAAATTCAATCTTATGAAATCTTGATTGTAAAAAAAGTCTTTGAAAAAAGTTTTTAAAGTCTCTCCAATTCTAAGTAGTCTTTTAAAATCTGTCAAATTTTTTAACTCAAAAAAAGTCTTTTAAAATCCTAATCCAATCCACCCCTAAGTATGAATTCTGTAGATTGGAAAGTTTAGCCTCTATCATTTTTGTTGAAGTTAGGCAGTGAAAAAAATAGAAAGAATAAAAAGTTTTTTTTATATTATCCATTAACTCATCGATTACACTTTTAGTCCGATGCAAGCTGGGTAAAATCACATAATCAATTGAAATTGTTTTAACACTAAATTATATCTCACACACAAATTTGTTTCAACATAATCTTTACAGCTTAAACCTTTAAAAGATTCTTCCCTTGCATTCAATTTGTAATGGTGATAAAATGTGAACTTTATAAAAAAAACCAAAAGACAATAAATAAAAAACAAATCATAGGAGAGAAATGATTATAAGAAAAATCAAAGTTTTTTCTCTTTAAAAAAACTTTTCCCTTGGAAATATTAATAAGATTTTCAAGTTATATAAATATTATATTAGGGCAAGATATACTTACCACCAAAAAAGTTTACCACATTTACAACCAACCTAATCACCGTTGATTTTCGTCAATCTAACGGTTATAATTTATTGGAAATACTGGGTCGCATTTATAATTAATTATTAATTCTCATTCAATCCAATAAATTATAATCGCTAGATTGACGGAAATTAACGGTGATTAATTTGTTGTAAAGGTGGTAAGTATATTAATCTTAATATACTTCCCCATATTTATTGTAATTACATTAATCTTAAAAATATAAAATTATAAAATTTTCAAGTTATATTAATATTATAATTATATTAGCTAATAAATAATTTAAAGCATATTTCTTTCAAAAGTAATCCACGAGCATATCAGTTTAATCGCTAAATAATGAAGATAATTCAATACAATATTAATTTAATTGAAGGTGTATCAAAATAAAAAATTAAGTAGTTGAAAGTTATTTCATGTTTTATATATATTGATGATTTAAATTTTTGTACAATGTATGTGATGCACGTGAACTGACTGACTTAGATTGTGTTTGTCCATAATTTATTCCATAATTTAAGATTTTTTAATAATTGTTAATTATTATTTTTGTTATTTTTAGATTATGTTGATTGTGCGTTATCTTCTTTGATTGTGCATTATTTCTTTTTGATTTCGTTTGGTTTTGTTTTGTTTTGCCTATTTAAGGGTTGGAGGACCCTATTGTTATTTGGTTGTGTTTGGTTAATAAACTTAAGAAAAGAGAAATAGTATTTTCTCGCACTTCTTGTATTCTTTCTTCTTTCTGTTTAACTAATTGGTTACTGCTTCGGCATTATTTGGTACCAGAGCTCTGGTTGTCGCATAAATGGCTGAAGAGAACAATGGCGGTCGAGGTCGTGGACGACGAGATCGCGACGACGATGATGGTAGAGGGCGTGGTAACACCCTTAACGACGACGGCGAGCAACCACACATCGGCGCATGAGACACCACAGTTGTAGTTACAATGGCAAAACAAGGTAGACGAATTTAGGAGCTCGAAAAACTACTTGCCTTAACACAGTTGGACAAGTCTGATGAAGGAAGGGAATTTGAAAGACCATATCATGTGGAGGATAGGAGCGAAAACTCGTTCTGGAACTAAGAGCAACAAGGACGAAGTCAACCTGGCAATCAATATTTTTTTGCTAATATTTAGATGAAGATTAAGATCCCTGAATTTGAGGGCACCACTCATCCAGATGAGTTCAACGGCTGGTTACACACTGTCGAAAGGGTCTTTGACATCAGAGACTTGGCAAAAGACCAAAAGGTCAAATTGGTTGCTATCAAACTGAGGAAGCATACCTCAATTTGGTGGAAACACATTAAGAAGCAACGAACCAAAAAAGGGAAGTCAAAGATCATGAGTTGGGATAAGATGAAGAAAATATTGCAACAAAATTTTATAGCTACCAGTAGGAGGCATTTTTTGAGTACCATAATCTCAAGCAACCAGACCTATCAGTTGAACAATATACAATCGAGTTTGATCATTTGCGGATGCATTGTGATATTAGAGAGGAGCATGGACAATTGGTAACTCAATACCTAGGAGGACTATGGACTGAGATCTCAGATGTTGTATACTGCAACAATATTGGTCATATGAGGACATATGTCGACTAGCTTTGAAGATAGAGGGGTAGTGTAAGAGAAAAAGAAGTATTTCAAAATTCCAACCCAGATTTTCAGACAAAGGAAAATTATCAAGCTCAACAGCCAACACTAACGTAGGGAAGGATCCTTTTAACCCGAAACTAGCGAGCAAGGGGGAGTGACCAATAGTGGAGCTAGCAAGACAAGAACTACGACAAAGAGGTGTTTCAAGTGCTAGGGTTTAGGACACTTCGTTGTTGATTGCCTAAACCGACAGTATGTTACTCTTGTCGATACTCCAGCCGATGATACAGGCCTCACCTATGATGACTATGAAGAAGACCAGGTGGAAGAAGGGTCTGAAGAGGGAAAAATTATCTATGGTGATGTTGAAGAATCCTTGGTCGTTCGGAGGGTTCTGAGTGTTGATGTAGCTGATGATGAGTTGTGACTTCGACACAATATATTCCACACCAAGCGCACTAGTGATGGAAAGATGTGTAGTATGATCATTGATGGGGGGAGCTACGACAATGTTGTCTCTAATACCATGGTCGAGAAGTTAGGGATGATAACTGAGGAATATCCACAACCCTACATGCTTTCTTGGCTGAAGAAAGAAAGTGAGGTGGAGGTGAATAAAGAGCGCCTCATGCAGTTTTCTATCGGCAAGAAATATACTGATGAGGTATGGTGTGATGTCATTTCGATGGATGCATGGCATATCTAGTTAGGGAGGTTGTGACAATTTGATGGGAAGATACAACATAATGGCTTAAAAAACACTTACACTTTCACGAAGGACGAGTTGACTATTACTTTGGGGCCTTCTAATTTGAGAAATGAGGCAAAGAATACTATGCTATCCAGAGCAGATTTCCAAGAAGAAGATGCCAATGCCATTGAGATATTTGCTTGTGTGGTGATGGAAGAGAGTTTTGGTGTTTCTGACATTCCTTTGCAGGTTAAGCCATTGTTGGAAGACATTGCTAATGTGGTCCCTAAGAGGATGCCACCGGGATTGCCACCTATAAGAGACATCTAGCATTGCATTGTTTTTGTGCCGATAGATGTTATTCCCAACAAAGCAGTGTATAGGATGAGCCTTAAGGAGTATAAGTAGTTACATAAACATGTGCAGGAGCTGCTGAAGAAGGGTGTGACGAGGGGGAGCACGAGTCCTTGTGCAGTACCTGCCTTGTTGGTCCCTAAGAAAGATGGATCTTGGAGGATGTGCGTTGATAGTAGGGCTGTCATTTGGATCACTATCCCATACCTCCCCTTGAAGACTTAATTGATCAACTTTATAGGGAAATAGTCATCTCAAAGATAGACTTGCAATAAAATCAAATCAGAGTGGAACCTGGTGATGAGTGGAAGACCACCTCCAAGACAAGGGATGGGTTGTATGAGTGGATGGTTATGTCATTTGGCTTATCTAACGCGCCAAGCACATTCATGTTGTTGATGAACCAAGTTTTTTGACCTTTCATTGATTCTTTTATTATTGTTTATTTCGATGATATCTTGATATATAGATCCTCTGTTGAGCATCGCATACTACATCTGAGGAAAGTGTTTAAGGCCTTAAGGGAACAGAAGTTGTATGCCAATATGAAGAAATGTCATTTCCTCACCAACTTTGTGAACTTTTTTGGGTATATTATTTCTGCTGGTGGAATTAGAATGGATCCAGCAAAGGTTGAAGCTATTACCGGATGGGAGACACCTTAGAGCATAATGACATCTGAATCTTTCATGGTCTAGCCTCTTTCTATAGGCGGTTCATTCAGGATTTCAGCATTATTATAGCACCTGTTATAAACTGTCTTAAAGGAAGAAGGTTTGAGTGAACTAAAGAGGCAGAAGCGGCACTCCAATTACTACAGCGAAAGGTAACTAAAGTCCCCATTCTGGTGCTTCCTGATTTTTTTTAATGTTTTTGAAGTGCGTTGTGATGCTTCTGGAGTTGGCATAAGGTGTGTGCACAGTCAAAAGAATAAACCGATAGCACTCTTCAATGAGAAGTTGAATGAAGCCAGAAGGAAATATTCTACTTATGAAGTTTTATGTTATAATTCGGAGCTTGGGGCATTGGAGGTACTATCTAATTTCTAAGAAGTTTATCCTATTTTCTGATCATGAAGCCTTGAATTATAACAATGGCCAATACAAACTAAATACCAGGCACGCTAAGTGAGTGGAATTCCTTCAAGCTTTCAACTTTGTTATTCAACATAAGGCAGGAGCGCTGAACAAGGTCGCAGTTGCACTTAGCAGGAAGCACTCGTTATTATCCACCATGCAGGTGAACATTGTTGGTTTTGATACCTTTAAGGAGTTGTATGTCGAAGATACTGATTTTAAGGATATTTGGGAGAAATGCAAAGTAGGGCGCTATCTGTAATTTTTGATAGTTGATGGGTTCCTTTTTAAGGGCAACAGACTTTGTATTCCTCATTGTTCGCTGCGGGAGGCGATCATCCTCGAGGGACATTCAGGAAGGTTAACAAGGAACTAATTTGGTGTTTGCAAGACAACAACCTTGATTTGCGAACACTTCTATTAACCCTGAATATAGCGTGATATTGCTAGACTTGTGGAGAGGTGCAGAGTTTGTCACATTGCTAAAACCAAAAGCACTAAAGTTGGCTTATACTTACCCCTCCCTGTTTTGATTGCATCATGGGAAGATATTAGCCTTGACTTCGTGTTAGGCCATCTAAGTACCCAACGCAATAAGGATTCTATCATGGTAGTGGTGGATAGGTTCTCAAAGATGACTCATTTTATCCCTATGTAACACGACTTTTGATGCTTCACAGGTAGCTCATTTGTTTTTGCAGGGAGTTGTGAAACTCCATAGCGTACCTAAGACCATCACTTTTGATCGTGATGTGAAGTTTGTAAGCCATTTCTGACGCACTCTTTGGAGGTTGATGGGGACGAAGCTACAATTCAGTTCATCTCACCACCCCCAAATTGATAGTCAGACCGAAGCTGTGAACAGAAGCTTGGGCAATTTGCTACGGAGCTTGAATGGAGAGAATCCTAAGCAATGGGACTTGGTGTTACCGTAAGCACAATTTTCTAACAATAGAGAACATAGTCGCACTATAGGCATGAGCCCCTTTGAAGTTGTTTATGGGCGTAATCCAACTACCCCTGTGGAATTAGCACCATTACTAGTATGCAACTATTTTAGTGCAGATGCTGAGGATCACGCCAATCACATTAAGGAGTTGCATTTGCGGGTTCATGATCATATTCAAAGGCAAAATATGAAATACAAGAAACAATCTGACAAGCATAGGAAGCGAGTTATTTTTAAGGAAGGCAATTTGATGTAGATCCACCTTAGGATGGAACATTTTTCGGCTAGCAGGTTTGGCAAGCTTCAACCTAGAGCTGATGGCCCCTTCAGGGTCTTAAGAAGATCAATGACAACACTTACGAGATTGCACTTCCTGGGAAGTACAATGTTTCTGGTACTTTCAATGTTGCAGACTTGTCCCCTTATCAAAGTGAAGAGGAGGACCTAGTGTACGAGAGTAACAGTGAAGACCTCTTAGATTCGAGGACGAATCTTCTTTTGGCATTAGAGGATGATGCACCCGAGCTGACTGACTTGAATTGAGGTTTTCTAGAATTTATTCCATAGTTTAGGGCTTTTAATAATTGTTAATTATTATATTTTTGTTATTTTTAGATATCTTGAGTGTGTGTTGATTGTGTGTTATCTACTTTGGTTGCGCATGTTTCTCTTTTTATTCTGTTTTATTTTATTTTTTCTATTTAAGGTTTGGTGAACCCTATTGTTATTTGGTTTTTTTGGTTAATAAAATGCAGAAAAGAGAAATAGTATTTTCTCACACTTCTTATGTTCATTCTTCTTTCTATTTAGCCAATTGGTTACTTCTTCAGCATTAGTATGTCTTCTTAGCAACAATTTGATGCACACATATGTCGATAAGAAGCCTTACGTTCAATCTTGGTTATTGATTTACTTGTATTCAATGGTCACATATTTAAAATATTAGAACTATTAGACATAAAAGATATCAATAACCAAATTTAAGAGTGTAACTTATATGTAAGATGTATCTTGCTTCATTCTTCAGTATTACAGTTTCTCACAGTTTTCTATTAACTATAAGATGGTATCAGAGTTCATCGAGCTAGAGCTCTTGTATTTCAGATTTTTTTTTCTGTTTTTACTTTGTAGTTCATGTATTCATAAAGAACTAGAGCATTCTTCCATAGTTTGTGACTAATCCAATAAATGTTTTTTTTTATGCATCCCAACAATAACCCAGCGCTAGAAGTAAAAGCAATGTCAAATTACTTTCATGCTGGTAATGGAAGATTACTTATAAACTAAAGCTTGAAATATATCAAGAAACCTTTTTCCGTTCTTCATGAACCTCACCTAAAATCAACTTTTTCATGAGTGAGAGGTTCCAAATAACTTACCAACACACCACCTTGTAGAATTGGAGGATCAATTGATGCATTACAAGGAACTAAATATTTATATAATTTTAAAACAGGGAAAAGTATTTCTCTAATGACCGAAAATAAAGTTATCTCCAGTGAATCCAAAACGACGTCGTTTTATGTTGTAAGATTAAAAAATTATAATGATATAGACTAATATAATCCTGTAATAAATTAGAATTACAAAAATACATTGATTTTCGTCACAAAATGATGTACAATTTGCTTGCCAACTGCAACTTGATTTCATTTTGTGCTCACTGAAGATAACTTATCTCTATTGATCGGAGAAATGTTTTACCCTTTAAAATAATAGGGAATGTGATGTACAATTTGCTTGCCAACTGCAACTTGATCCTGTAATAAAGATTGAACAATCAAACCATGAAACTAATTATCTGGCACACAAAGGCAATATGGTTGACCACAATTAACATGTTTTCTTTTCTTTTTTTTCCTTAAAAGAAAAATGTTAAGCTAAGTTTCCAAAATCTGAGTAGGATGTTCCAGCACAAAATAAGGATTCAGATGGCTGCACTGTCTTTCAACAAAGCAAATGTGGTCTATTTTCGCTTTGATATTTCTATTGCTTCAATGCTGAACCTCATTTCCCAAGATGTATAATGGTTGAAGTTTCACTTCCAATATTTTATTTATTTATTTATATTTTTTTGGGGGGGGGGGGTACGTAGGGGAATGAATTCACCTGCTATGTTTATGTGGTAGGAAGTATTTGATTAAGTGAATAAAATTACTTATAATTACTTATACATCATTCCTACTATGTTGTGCCGTAAAATTTTATTTGCCTCGAACTCTACAAGGCCAACGTTGTGATTCACCTATTCACTACTCAGTGGTGTAGCCATGTTTTATTTAGATAGGGCATGAGTTCCGGCTATATTTCAATATATTTTATTTATTATATATAATTATATAAGTAATGGGAGAGGTTATACTTACAACTTATTTTCCTTTACAACCTCTTACAACTAATATTTTAACCGTTGATTTCCGTTAATCAACGGTTAAGATTTATTGTGAATTAATAATTATTTAATAAATTTTATTTGCAAAAATCTTAACCGTTGATTGACGAAAATCAACGGTTAAGATATTGGTTGTAAGAGGTTGTAAAGGAAAATAGGTTGTAAGTATAACATTCCCCATAAGTAATTATAATTGGGCCCTAACTAAAATTGTAAGTTGGTCCTAGCTAAAATTATGACAGTGGTATTAGACGAAGATTTGAAGCTGCTTTGCGTGTGATAATAGATTGCTTTCTTCTTAATTTCTTCTTTTTCTTCTTTCATCTTTTTTCAATTAGGTTTTCTTCTAACTTTTTTTTTTCTTATTCGCACTCACCACCTGGAACCCAGTCATTCTGCGACAAGATACGATATTTCGTTTCTTTCTCAAGATTTAACGGATACATGTTCTTGGAATATGCATTGGTAATTATATTGTCCGATGGGAAAAAAATCGATTTACATTTTTGAACCTTGTAAAAAAGAAATTCTTTATTTTTGCTAACCATAATTGTTTATTGGGTGTTTCAAAGATGAGTAAAATTCTTGCCCCTTTTTTTGGGATAGGATATTGTTACTACAAAATAATGTTTTTTTTTTTTGGTAAGCTACTACAAAATAATGTTACTACATATCTTAACCGTTGATTTTCGCCAATCAACAGTTATTATTTTCACAAATCAAACTCATTAATTAATTATTAATTCGCAATAAATGATAACCGTTGATTGGCGAAAATCAACGGTTAAGATATGATAGTAATACTGGTAGTAACATTATTTGATAGTAACAATATCTTATCCTTTTTTATTTACAACTTTTTTTGTGTGTGGTTGTATTTATTGATTTTATTTCTTTGAAAAAATGGAGTGTTGTTTTATGTTTACCTTTTTTTTAAAATTATTTTAATGTAGAGCTACAGTTGCTATTAATAATGGAATTAAATTGTTTCTTGGTGTTATTTGAATTTGATTTCACAACAGGAATGAAAATTTTGAAGATTAATTAGTGAAAACTATTAAAGAAAAAAAATCAATGAAGATATATGCATATTTATGAAATATGAAAATTTCTTGTGCATACCTATTAAAAAGTTCTTTTTTTTGTATTCTTAAATTTTTTAAAATATCTAAACACTGATTAAATGATTTATGTGGATCTAATGTCATTTAAGTGATTTTAGACATTTGTCGCTGTTTGTTCCATGTTTCTTTTTAATTGTGAAGTTTGTTCTATCCCTCTATGTTGATGTTCTTCATAGGTCAGGACTAGGGGTGTAAATGGGGCCATGTTAGGTCAGGTTTTGGCTTTGATAGCCTAAGCCTATGAGAAATATTGAGAGCCTATACTGGCCTATTATCCTATTAAAGGCTTGATTTATGGGTCTGACCTTACCTATTTTAAAAAATTAAAAATCTAATACGGCATGTAAGGCCTACCAAGTTGTAAACTAAGTTTATAGACTCAAACGAAATTGAAATATAAAAGATAAAATTTCTTATTCACAAAAATCACATGAAATAATGTTCATAAAGATCACATGAGAATATTCATAAAAATTACATGAAAATTTCAAATATGTATATATACATATAATTTGCACTTTATTTACTAATTTAATTTTATATTATATTTTAAACTTTAAATAAATATTTATTATTTGTTAAAATAACATCAATCCTATAACTTTGAAAATCAATGTTATAAATCATTATCTCAGAATATGTCTTTAAGTGAATAATATATGTCATAAATATATTATATTATTAAAAAAATTAAAAGGTTAGCCTGGATATATGTCAAATTTTTCCTAATAGATTTGTGTAATTACGATAAATATTTTGATAATTTGATATGTCAAATTTTTTGGCATCGGCTAAAATTAAATCTTAGCTCCGCCACGGTTACTACTTACAATAAACTAAAATATTGTTATAAAAAAAAAAAAAATATTGTGTCAATAATGAAATGTTTGCTTGTTTCAATGTAACTTCCAGTGAATAAAGTGGTCATCTCGCGTATGTTTATCAGAGCATAAATTAATTCGGTGATTAGCATTAACAAAAAGGTGAAACAAGTAGTCATGCAGTAGACAAAGGTAATTAGCATCATTCTAGAGAATCGAACACATGATTCACACGAAGGAGTTTGTTATATGAGACAAAGATGGAGTGAGGATCTAGAAACCCATCCTAGACAAATTGTTTACACTGTTGTTAGCTTACCAACATACACATAAGATGGTGACCACAAGTGAATTGCCTTGGAATCGAATCAAGTTAATTTTGAAAATGATCCATTGCCCAAAACTCATTAATTAATCAACGGTTGATTTCCATCAATCAACGGTTATCATTTATTGAGAATCAAACTTGTTAATTAATCATTAATTTACAATAAATGATAACCATTGATTGACGAAAATTAATGGTTAAGATTTGGTGTTAAATTTCAAAATTTGACTGTCAAAGAATACTGCCCCATATATATATAGAGATAGGATCATTTGACTAGGGGTATGCAAAAAAATTAGCTCACTTCCCCTGCTCTTGATCTGACCTTGACCTGACCCATAAATACCTATTTTTTTGAACTAGGTTTAAATACTGACCCACTTTTATTTGGGTCAGTTTTAGACCTGACTTGTTTTAATAATGACCCATTGACCCAAAACTTGACCCATACCACTATGTGAATAAAAAAGAAAAAAAAATCACAATTACATTAAAAGAAAAGTTTTAACGTAAAACAACAATTCCGTCAAAATATCTTACGAAAAATATTTCCATAAAAAATTTTACGAAAAATATTTTCATCAAAATTTGTGACTAAAAACATTTTTGTAAAAAATTTGACGGAAAATTTTTTTTGTTCAAATTTTTTTACAGAATCTAAATTTTAACGAAACACATTTCCATCGAAATTTTTTAACGGAAAAAATTTTCATCACAATTCTTTACAGAATTCAAATTTTGGCGAAAGTTTTCGACGGAAATATTTTCGTTAAACTTTTTGACAAAAAAATTTCGTCAAAATTTTTAGCGAAACACATTTCCATCGACAATTTTCGACTAAATATTTTCATCAAGTTTTTTGATAAAAAAACATTTCCATCAAAATTTTCATCGGAACACATTTCTGTCAAAATTTTCGTAAAAATTTTTGACAAAAAAAAGTTTCGATAAAAAATTTTGACGGATAAATATTTTGTCCAAATTCTTTAGAGAATCTAAATTTCGTCGAAAGTTTTGAATGAAACATTTCCCTCAAAACAATTTACGTCGAAATTTTCGTCAGTACATATTCCTATCAAAATTTTGAACAAAAAACATTCCGTCAAAATTTTTAACGGAATTCTTTTTTCGTTTAAAACATTTAATGGAGAAAATCATTTTCGTCAAAACTTTTGACGGTAACTAAATTTCGATAGAAAAATTATTTTTGTAAAAATTTTCATTAGAGAAAAAATTTCGTCGCTTTTCGACAAAAAGTATTCTGACGAAAAAATAATTTTGTGACGAAATTTTTGTCATTTGCAACATAGAAATTTTGACGAAATTTTGAGACGAAACCAAGTCAAAAACAGGTCAGGTCGGATTTGACCCACTTCAAAAACCAAGTCAGACCCACTTCAGAAACCAAGTCAGGTCACATCAGACCCGGTTCTGAACTAGTTTAAAAAAATCCAAACCAAGTCAGACCTGACTTAGATCAAATTAAAGCGGGTCGTGTCAAAATACCTGACCTATAAAAATCAAGTTGGGTCGAGTCGGCACAAAAACCTGACCCGTGCACACCCCTACATTTGACGTCGGTGCCAAATTTTGAAATTTGACACCAAATTCTAATCTTCGATTTCCGCCAATTAACGATTATCATTTATTGGAAATCAAACTTATTAATTAATATTAATTCCCAATAAATGATAACCGTTGATTGTCGGAAATCAACGGATAGGATTTGGTGCCAAATTTTTCAAAATTTGACACGGTGCCAAAGGATCCTATCCCCCATATATAGATAGATAAAGCAATGGAAGATAATTTTATTCTCCGAATATAGATTTAGTTTTGGTAAAAACAAAGGGCTAAAACCTCTGAAGCACGGACTCGTCCATTTTGGAAAAAAATGCGTGTCCGACACGTGTCCGACACGGACATGTTAGGACACGTTCGGACACGCGTCCGATACGTGGTCAACTTTTTGGGACACGTTGACTAGAGTGACTAGAGGGACACACGATTTTGATCGAATCCGACACGCGGTCAACGTATTTGGACACGTTTTGGGACACGTTTTGGCATTTTTGTAAAAATCAAAAAATTACAATTTAAAAAAAAGAGAAAATATTGCGATGAACCCTTCTGTCTTCGGTCTTCACTCTCAAATCTGTTAAGATCGACGTGTAAAAACGTAGATGCGGTTGGATCGGACGATCCCATGAAGAAGAGTGGGAAAGGAAGGAGTTGCTGTTGTCATCGGCGACCATCATTGGAAGAGAGAGAGAAAGTAATCATCCATATAGCTCGAAGGAAGAATACTGTTCTTTCTTAAGAGAGAAAGTAATCAACCATCCGATCGATGAAAGGTTTTTTTTCATCCAAATTGCAACAGAACAAAATCCGTATAAGAGAAACAAAGGAAAAGGCAATTAGATGATTCAGGACCGTGTGATAAGATGATTCAAGAAAAGGCAATTAATCTGTGTGCTTGTTTTTAATTGGTTCGTTCAGAAAGTCAAGGATTGCCAGCATGTCGTTTATTTCCTTTGTGTTTCTTTTGTGTTTTGTGTTTTGTAAAAGATTGGGTAATTTGTGTTTTTTTTTGTAAAAGATGTCTATTTACAATATTTTTTATTTCCTTTCCAGTACTGGTTTAGAGATTTTAATAAAATCAATTTTAAAAAAATATTTACAATATTTTTTATTTTGTTCTTTTTGAATATTTGATTAGTTACGTGACTTATTATGGGTTACTATATATATTAAATGTAAACTATATTATATATATTAAATATATTATTTAATATCAAAACGTGTCCCAGCGTGTTGAAATTTAGCATTTTTCAGAATTAACGTGTCGGAGTGTCGTGTCGTGTCGTGTCCCGTGTCCCGTGTCCCGTGTCCGTGTCCGTGCATCATAGGCTAAAACAACATGCCAGATGATCTAAATAATTCAAATATTTTAGGATCTCCTGCAATGCTGCAAAGATTTTAATTTATTTGACCAACCCAATGATCTGTCTCTTAGTCATACTTCTCTGCAAGGTGAAGCATAAATGATCTGCTTGCCCCGAAATGACCCGGCCCAATAGGGAAATCCCAATTCATTGGGCCTTTCGATACAATCAAATAGAAAGCCCCAAGGGCGCAATATTCTAGGAGCCCAAACTATGTGATTGAATAAATCCTCCTCTATCTGTTGGGGGGAAGTCGATGCTGCATCAGTCTCATTCATGGGCAATTTCAAATTATCTCTGAGCTCTTTCAATTCATCTCTGAGCTTTTTCAACGAAGCCATCAGTATTTGAAGCTTCTCTGAACTAAGATCATCAATTGGGAATTCAACATCTATGACCTTGTTTCTGTTCAGAGCATTTTCAAGTATGTCCTTCCCCTTCTTCTCCACCTTCAGCTGGTACACCAGATCCTCAACCTTCTGATTAAGCTCGTTAACATCACCATCTTTTGAAGGTTCACCTTGGCCTGGTCCTCGTTGAATGAACTTATTAGTCACAGCCTCAATGGTTGGATAACCAAAAGAGAAGGGTTTGCCACCAGGAGAGAATGCAATGACACCCATCATAGCACCACAAAGAATTGACAACTCACTTGCTTTCTTAAAAAGGCCACTCCTACGCTTGGAAAAAGTGCACTGCAAAGCACTTTTATTCTTCACCAATTTCATCTCAGTTTTTCTATGAACCATGACTCCTTCCTTTTACCCGATTCCCCTTCTTTCCCAATAGAAATTGTGCAAGAGAAATGATCAAATTGTATTTGAATTTAAAGAAGAATTACAGTGTACCAAAAAAAGAAAGAGAGGAATTATAGGCTTGTGCAGATTATATCTTGCACCTAAATCAGTTTATTATTTAATTGTAGAAAGACATTAAATGCATCTAATATTTGATTTTTCAAAATGAAAGGATTGTTACTTATGGTAGGTTTTGTCTAATATGGAAACTAATAATTACTTTCAATTTTTTAAAAAAATTATTAATTTGACGACTCACCATCTTTCTTAATAGAAATTGTAGAAGAAAAAGGATTACATTGCGAGTAATTTTAAAGAAGAATCGAGTTATATAAGACATTAAATGCTTATAATATTTGATTTTCAAAATACAAGTATTGTCACTTATGGTAATACTTGGCTAATATGGAAATTAATTATTATTTTCCATTTTTTAAACAAATTCTATATCAATAAATTTTATTAATTTGACATTTTTCAATTCAGTTATGCTAGAGGTGTATTAGATTGTGAGAAAAAAATTAGATATATTGCCTTTATTTACTAAATGAGAAAAAATATTTCTGCTCTTATTGCAAAAAATATTTATCTGTCACATTTACATAAAAGTGAGCGAATCCCATTGTAAAGAGAAGAGAAAGAAAAGATTAACGAAATCCACTCAATTTTATATGAGTGTGATGGAAAAAAATTGAAGCAAAAACAGAAAAATTAAACCCTTACTAAATATATACTAATAAAGGTTGAAGGGTCACATAGTGTGATGTGGTCCAACATAGCATGATACTTTGTGGGTAGGGCAAGGATGTAGTACAGTTTCACACTAAGCAACATAGAATAATACTAGAGGTGTTCATCAATCGATCTAAACCGCTGTAACCGAATCGAAAAATCTATAACCGAATAAACCGAAAATCAAAAAATCGAAAATCGAAAAAAAACCGCAAATTTTATTAGATTGGATCGGTTTACGGATTGGTCGATGAAAACTGATCCAACCCAAACCGATCCAATATACTAATTTTCCTCTACCGACTTGAGTCTTTTCCCAATCATAGCCCAAAAATTTCTAAACTCAAAACTCATTAACCCATCAACTAAACCCAAGAAAAAAACCTAGTCACATCTCATTAACAAAATTTTATCTATGTAGAACTTCATATCTCTTTGTCAAAAAAAAAAACAATTATGTTATCGTTTACTGATGCTTTTGTATTTAAAAAAAAATTACAAAACCAATATATACAAAAGATGTTATTTTCACAATGATCAGGAAATAAATTTTAAGATTTTCAAAAATCCGAAAACCGATCCAATCCAAACTGAAAAAAATTGGATTGGATCTGAAAAAAAATTCAAATCGAACGGATGATTACATGATCAAACCGAAGGGATTGAATCGGATGATTTTTGCTTCCAAAACCGATCCAAACCAGACCACGAACACCCATAAATAATACTATGTGGTCCAACATAGCATGATACTTTGTGGGTAGGGCAAGGATTTAGTACAGTTTTACACTAAGCAACATAGAATAATGTTTTATATATATATATATATATATATATATATATATATATATATATATATATATATATATATATATATGGGGTTTACATTTCTACAGCTCCTGTATATGCACCAGTCAAATACTTGCCATATATATACGTGAAAGCATTAAATGTGAGAAATCGTAATCATACATAAAATGAAAGCATTAAATATGGAGAATCATAACCATACACTTATCATTGATGTATGTAAAACGGATATAGAAATGATTTTACCTATATATATATATATATATATATATATATATATATATATATATATATATATATATATATATATATAGGGCTTATCGTTTCTCAAGCTGCTTGAGATAATTTTATCTCCAGCTACTAAATCATAACCATACAAAGCTGGATCAATGGTGATAAAGGAGGAGAGAGAAAAAGAAAATTATAACCATTCAAAGGTGAATCAATTAATATAAGGAAATAAATAAATAAAACGATGTAGTTTTGGGGTGGCTGGAGATAAACTTATCTCAAACTGCTTGAGAAATATTTTTCCCACATATATATTATAGAGGTAGGATCCTTTGACACCAGTGTCAAATTTGAAGTTTGATACCTCATCTGAGAGTCGTTAGATCAAAAAAGATCAACGACTCTGATTTGTAAGCATGTGACACCGTTGATCTTTTTTGATGTAACAACTCTCAGATGAGGTGTCAAACTTCAAATTTGACACTGGTGTCAAAAGATCCTATCTCATATATATATATATATATATATATATATATATATATATATATATATATGGGCAGGATATACTTACCACCAAAAAAGTTTATCACATTTACAACCAACCTAATCCTCTTTGATTTCCGTCAATCTAATGGTTATAATTTATCGGAAATAATAATTAATTAATAAATGTAACCCAATAATTTGCAATAAATTATAACCGTTTGATTGACGGAAATCAATGCTGATTAGATTAGTTGTAAAGGTTGTAAACTTTCTTGGTGGTAAGTATATCCTTCCCCATAGATAAAATTTTAACACTATAAAATGTTTGGTATGTTCTTAATATAATATATTATACATGATAATATTTTCGGAGAAGTCATAATAAAATTCATTTGAGTTTTGAAGGTGAATTTGTGTTTTTTGCTTAGGGGATTTACTTTCTTTCGCAATAGAAATTGTAGAAGAGAAAGGATCAAATTGCTAGTGATTTGAAAGAGGAATTAGTGGCATGTGTGTGATAATTGGGTTATATATTTCCCTAAATCAATATAATATTTCATGTATAGAAAGACATTAAATGCTCTGTGCCATTTCTATTAACCTAACATCACACATCATTAAGTACAGGCATACTTACATGGATCTCTATCAACTCTATACAAATATATACATAGGCTACATATGCCTTTCAAAAAGAATATTTACACTATATACATCCTGATCACACACTGGTCATGTTACATCAAAACATAAATACAGACAGTCATCAAAACATGCATCTATCAGTCTACTCTAGTAACCATACTAATCATCCAACACCAGCTTCTTGCCTCTCGTACGAACATCAACTGCAGATGTACCTAAAATATGTTCCCCAAACGGGATGAGATTCAACTATCTCAGTAAGCTCGGGGTTTATGGAGAAGTCTCCACCCACGAGTTCACTTCCTGCGTAACACGTCAGATTCCAGAACATAGATAACACCATACAATCTCGTAATAATACAGTTAGATATTTTACACCATCAAACAATCATACTCATATATAATCTCATGCTTTATTTCTCTAACAATTTATAGTTTCATTAACTACCCTATCAATTATTTCACATCATTATTCTAGAAGCTCATATCAACCAGAATTATCAGCAACTCACATTAATCAGAATTCATTAGAAATTCATAATAATCATATTCATAAGAACTTTATAATGTATGATGACTGGATGTGTTCACGGTAATAACCGGATGCATTCACATTAATCAGCATATACTATCAATTTTAAATTACTGCATGCGTTCACAGTAATAACTAATCATATTCCACCACAGCCACCCATTATCTGGATGCACTCAACTTGTATGGCCAAAATACTCATTGGCCTCGTATTGGAATTCATATTTATATATATATAGACACACACCACATATACAAAGATATCACCTTTTCATAATTAGTGTACCAAAATTATGCACTATCCATTAATCTTATATCAGATTAATCACATCACAGTATTTCAAATGCTCACATCAATTCCAATATAATATATTGAAATATTCACATCACAACACCTCGAATACAACACATCAATTTCATATAACAAATCAAACACAATACATCGAATATAGAAATCAAATCCAACATACACATAAAATGCAGATATTAGATCAAACATAATACACTTAATAGCAGCACTTCAAATCACCTTGCGTTTAATTACAGCAGATCAAATACAACTATATCCACTCACACACATCAAATCATAAAACAATTAATTACGACAGAATAAATCAAATTACATTAAATCATATCATTTACAGTATATCAATTATATACGTATTGATCCTATATAAATGCAATTATACTAAGTTCTAACATTCATAATATCCACTCACACATATCAAATCATAGAACAATTAATTACGATAGATTAAATCAAATTACATTAAATCATATCATTTATAGTATATCAATTATATATATTGATCCGATATGAATGCAATTATGCTAAGTTCTAACATTCATAATAGTTATTTCCACCCGTCATAATACACCCGATTACGGTGGAACATCATACCAAAGAAAGCTTCTAAACCAAAAACTTACATGTTCAGCTTTCCCTGCTATTAACTTGCAGTCCAAGTTACTTGTACACTTTACGTCCACTTACTTCGTCCGATTCTATACTCTAATATCATTTATGAAAATACCATTAATTATCAATTAAACACATTACTTGTAATTCAAGCAATCAACATGTCATATGTTAATTCAATTACCTACTCAATAACTCTTAATGACCTTGACAGTTCTCTTTCCACTTGACAATTCTCTTATCACTTGATAGTTCATGTCATACCACATTAGTCTTAGTACTTATTCCACACTTTATCATTAGACCCCAGTATTAGTTAGTTAAAACCACTAACTCAAGTGAATATCTTTCACTTTATCATCATGGCCGAATTGCATCTTCATGAATTCATACATTTTGTGTGCCATTTATTTACTACCAATTAATTCAATTGATAATACTATATGACCTAATTCACAATTACCTTTAAATTAGGCTAACTTATAACTTTCACATGTTAACATCACATTACACATTGGGTTATATGATTTCTCATCATTTTTCATACAACTTTAATAGTCCAATTCACCTTACACATTATCATATTCAATAACTCACCATGATATCAAATTAACTTCAACACTTCCATTACATTTCCTCTATAGCCGAATTGGCATGTCAATGTATTCAATGATCTTTTCATAATTTTATTCCAATTAAACCATGTTCCATCTTGATTTATTTTATCAATTGAGCACTAAACCACTCTTACACATTCAATTATATAATTCCAACCCCAATTGAAACATATAGTTTGAATTGTACCTATACTTAGATTCATTTACTTCATCATTTTTCTCTTATCATAAACCACATTAATCATTGATTAACCACACATTAATCAAACTTTAATCGTATTTTTATGATCAAACATTAATTCTTATTAATTTTAAAGTATATGGCTGAATGGCCTTTATAATGGTTCTATGGATTTTCTTTGTAACTTTCACTCATTGTTTATTGATCCAATCATCATTAAATCACTTGAAAACTCTAGTTTCACTTAGGTATATCATCAAACACATGGTGTACATATGTTTACCTCACATGGCTGATTAGCCCTAGGTTCCATTAATAACCCTTTGTTTCATTTTAAGTATTTCTATGCATAGTTTGACATGGATTCAACAACCAACCACAAAACAACATCAAATCCCATGAAATAACATCATACAATCATGATTCATCCAAACCCTAATCATCCACAAACCACTTCAAATATCTATTTTCAGCCATTAAAAATGGAGATATATTACCATGTCTTGCTTCACTTGAACATAGACAACATATTCCAACTTAAAAACTTGATGAACCTCTAACTTTTCCACACTAGATGAATAGTACTAGCCCACTTTGGAAGAGGATATCCCAAGATATAAAACTTCCCAAAGTGAAAAGAATAGAGATTTAGGATCACAAGACCTAAAGTTTTGTGTAATAGGTTTTCTCTAGTTTTACCTACATCTCCTTGAACTTCCTTGCCTTTTTCCCTAGCAAGTTCACGGCTTTATGGAGAAGAAAAGGAAGAAGAAGTGAGTGTGGGATACATTACTCAATGAGGCTGCCGACTTATGAAGGAAAACAATGACTAAATACATGTATCTTCACTTAGCCACTTATTTTGACTTGTAACCTTCATGCTAAAATTCTATGGTTACTTAATTGACTACTTAACATCTCCAAATGAAAGAAAGTGGCGTGGGATACTAATTCAAGAAGCAAATTGACTAGGATGTAGCTTTCTCACCAAGTTTACTTAACTATCTACTTGTCATCTTTTGACTATTCAAACTTCACTCTCATCGGTCCATTCTTTCAAGACTTTTCAACCTTGATTGCTTTTGGTTCATTTATAAGCAACCTTGACCTTCTTATAATTAAGAATCTATAGTTGTATATGAATTACCTATTAATCGAAAATTTAAGAGGAAATTCACAAAGTTAAGTTACATTGTCAATTTCATTAACTTTCCAAGCAATTTGACCTATACCAATTCTTATTGGTTACTTTTTAATCTAAATTTCACCTAATTTTAGGAATTAATGTACACGTCATCCATTTAAATTAAAGACACTTTAATACTATGAAATTTGCCACATAATTTAATTAAACCATCTAATTTAAGTTTTGACCTAGTTTTGGTCAATTACCAAACTAACCCTAACTTTTACCATAATATCATCCTCGTCCTCAAATATATTTTTATACTTACACTTGGGTCTTATTAGACTTGTCTGGCATGAATTGTATTCTCAATTTATTTATCATGTCAATTACATGATTTACCGCTCACGTTTCCTTGAACACGTGTTTAATTCACTTAAACACTTAGTTAATACAATTTCATCTATTTTGACCGTGAGGGTTATTATAGAAGAGATGTCGCAAGAGCTAGTGGATCACTGTGAAAAATAATAATAGTATATAGTTAAAGGCATGTGGTGTGTGCATAAAGACATCTAAAAGAGTGTGGAGTTGAGAGTGTGTAAGTGGTTGACTTAACCCCTCATTTATAGATGGTTACAAGGTAAAGGTAGAATTATAGGCCACTTTGGAATATTGAGGGCCCAATATTTGATCCATTAGCAATATGATAAGATTGATATCTTATCTGACAGAATTGTTTCCTATCTCTCTTAGTTTATTTCCCATTATGGACTATTAAAATAAGAGCTCATAAGTTGGGTCCATAACAGTAACATTTTTCATCAAACAATTTTTGAGCTTTACCTATTTCTTCGCAGTTTGCATACTTATAATTTTGGGCCAATTGAGAATATTAGGGGCCCAATATTCAATTCACTAGTAATATGATATGATTGATATCTTATCTGACAAAATTGTTTCCTTATCTCTCTTAGTAGATTGCCCATTGTGGGATATTGAGATATGAGCCCATAAGTTGGATCCATAATAGTTTCTCCACAGTCTGGTAGTCTGAGTGTTCGGGCTTCCCGGTTGTGATTCTTCTTCTTGCACCTCGGCAACGTCTAGGTCCATTATAGGATGATTCCATTTAGTTGGTGTATGCTTGGCATTCCTAGGCCATCTTGCATGCCTTTGTCCATTGAATAGCTCCTTATTGGTGTGACAGGGTCTGAGCTCAGCATTAGGTTGTGGTCCTACGTTTACTGGTGAGATTCATTATCCTAATTATGACTTTTCGGCGAGGTCCGAACCTATTTAGCTCTCATATGTCAGCCTGTGCGCTGAGTTGCTTATCTTGGAGCTCGAGATGTTGGCCAAGCTGTTGAACTTTGAGCTCGAGGCGATGGTCGAGCTGATTTAGAGTTATAGGTGATGGCCATATTATTTAACTTGGAGCTTAAGGTTATGGCTAGGCTTCTAAACTTGGCGATTTATTTTCCAATTTCTTGCTCTATGTTTTCACATGTCTTTTAAAAGTTGCTTTGGTTTGGCATCTTGAGGATGTCATATTTAGCATCTTGGCTTAACTTGTCGTAATGCTTTTGGGTTCTTGAGGAGGCTAGTTTGTTAGCCTTGATCCTTGTTTGTACCCTTACGAGGGTATTTCCGATGCTTGGACTCGTAGTCTAGAATCCAGGTTACGTTGCTTGGTCGGCACGTGCTATCGTGGGCCTTCTGCGAATGGACTCGACTTATTGGTCGAGGTCTTGGATTATGATTTGGCTTACAATGTGTAACAACCCGTTGTACACTGGTATTGTTAATATTGATTATGATATTAAGCGCAGTTACAATCACAGCAATTCATTTATAAAAATGCGAGTAAACTTTTTCCTTTTTATTACGCGAGCATTTAAAATAATAATAAAGCGTAATAAATAAAAGTTGTGACCGTAACTGTAAACTCTTTGCGGAATAATTATTTAAACTGACTAAATATCATAAAACACTTCTCTCAAGAAACTAAGGGGTTCCCATAAACCCACTTAGCTAAAATCTCACTTTTACATTTTCTACCTACTCGAACATGATTCAATAATTTAATTACTGCAGATAAACCGCATGTCGCGAACCTCTCATCTTTTAGTATGTTATTTTACGCTTGATTACCTTTCTAACAAGCTACCACATGAGTCATAAAGTTCTCGTTTGCTCTGGATATTGCCGTTTGAAGTTGGACAAGCAAATATGCCAGCCAACCCTAAACAGGGCTCCGAACAGTCCTCACTCTTGTAGTGATTCATGAAAATGCACTAAACCAATTGCTCTCAAATTTTTATACAGTAAACTAGACACCTCAAGCTTCAATTTGAAATATCATACACTTAATTTGACCAAGAAAAGAAGCAGGAATAAAATTCCCAAAATCAACCAGAAACAGCCCCCTGCACAGGAATGTTCAGAGCAGTCCTTGCTCTCCGTCTTCTGCAGGGCTTCTCACACCTCTTATGGTTCTCAAATTTTGACACAAAGTAGTTGACATCTCAAGATTTAAAACGGTGTATGGCACGTCCCTATTGGACCTTTTTGGAGGGAGATATGCTCTCCCAAAGTTCACCCAAATTCTGCTAATTTCAAGAAATTTCGCCAGAGTTTCCTTTGTTTTTCCAATAAATCCCACCTTTGAAGGTGTGTTATCTAACCTCAATTTTGTACCTAATAATCATGGGTGGCACTCAAGGACCAACAATGCCTTGGTACTCTTACAACCCTTCACAATTTATATTCAATTTGTTCAAGATACATAATCATTGCTTACTTTTTCAAAGTTAACTAATTTAAATCACGAGATCCAATTGCATGCATTCTTTGACATAAAACATAAATCAAATCCTAGAATAGGCCTATTGCCCTTTCATCATATAGCATGCTTCAATATTACATCAAGTTTCCATAATACAAATTACAAGCCTCTTTACAAATATTACAACAATTCTCCAAATATACATAATGAGCCACCAAAATAAATCATGATAAATAAATGACTAAACTTAGGCAAAAGTGACATGAACAAGGATGACAGATAATAATCCTAACTCAATACGATGTTCATGCCCTAAGTCTAGCCTGGGCCACGTGACCCCAAAATACCAAAATCCACCATAAGTCCATGAGCTCATCCTACGGGCCTCTTGCCCGCCGCTCCAACTCCACTGGCACTACCTGAAATAAAGTCCCCAAAGCGGGGTGAGATATACGGATATATCTCAGTAACCCAGAGATTCTGGAGAATTCTCAGCCCAATGGCTCACTTCGATGCATATCAACAACATTGTTGTAAATAATATTGATTATTTAGTTTTTTATTTAGTCATTTATTGTTGTATTGGGCCAAGCCCTTTGTTGTATTGGGCCAAGCCCATTAGGTTAAAAGTAGGTCAAATATTCTCTATAAATAGAGAACCCTTTGTACACATTATTTACAATTCTATAATATATTAGAATACCCTTTTTCAAGTTGGTATCAGAGCTCTCGATCTGAGGGCTTTGCTTCCGCACATATTATCTTCTTTTTTAACAAAACCCTAATTTCTTTGCCTCTTGCCGCCACCGGAAAATTTTTCCGGGGACCTTTTGGACCAAGGGGACCATTGTTGACCTTATTTTTCCTCCGATCTATCATTCTACGCATTGTTCCTCTGCCACAAACGACCGAAACACCTCCGACCGCCTCCAATCAGATCTGTCTTCACTGTTTGGACCACTTTCCGGCGACTTTTCAACAGCGACCACCCACAGACAGGTGCGCGCTCACTGGACGACCACACCAGAAAAATCTCAGCCGGCGAAGCCCTTCCACGCGCTCTCACGCGCCGCCCCTTTCCCGGCGAGTGAATCCCACGCGCAGCTCCTTTCTCCGCGGCGTGGAGGCGCGTACGGCCGTGTTTTTGGACCGGACCACCACCATTCTTCTCGTCTTCTTGTCTTCTGTCTGGATCTGTAATTATTTTTCTGATCAGAGGTCATTTGATATTTTGTTTGGTTGATTTTATCGCTGGTTGTTAACTTTTTTTGTTAAAGAATGGCCGAGCATGATAGTTCTTCGATCTTATCTGGTAAGAGCACACGTTCTATATCTCTTCTTGCTTCTTGCACTGATTTTAAAACCTCATGGATTTTGGATTATGGTGCAACTGATCATATGGTTTGTCGTACTGAGTTGTTTTGTTCTTATCATCCTACTGTTGGTAGTCATACTATATCCGTAGCTGATGGATCCCATAAATCAGTTATTGGTTCTGGTAACATTCAAATTCAACCTTCCTTGTTTCTTAAAAATGTTCTTTATGTTCCTCAGCTTTCTACTAATCTTATCTCCACTCAAAAACTTACAACTGATTTGAATTGTTCTATCACATTTTTTCCTTCTCATTGTCTTATTCATGATCTTACCACGAAGAAGACAATTGGAGTTGCTAATGAACAGGATGGGTTGTATCATCTCCTTCCAGACCATGCTAGCAAAAATCAGTTATTAATGACACGTCATCCTTCTACTGCAGAGTCTATGATTTGGCTCCATCACAAGCGTCTGGGGCATCCACCATTTAGTCTTTTGAAGTCTATGTTCCCCTCTCTGTTTCTCAATAAGTCGGTTGAGACCTTTCATTGTGATGTTTGTGAATTTGCAAAACACCATCGAGTGTCATTTCCTTCTAGCACTATTAAAAGCAGGGAACCTTTTTCTCTTATCCATTCTGATGTTTGGGGCCCTTCTAAAGTGCACAGTATTTCAGGTGCAAGGTGGTTTGTTTCTTTTATTGACGATTGTACTCGGATAACATGGATATACTTGATGAAAGACAAGTCTGAAGTACCAGAGATATTTATTCGGTTTCATCACATGGTTGAGACTCAGTTTGGTAAGGGTATTAAAAGACTCAGATCTGATAATGGTACTGAGTACGTCAATCGACGCCTGTCACAATTCATTTCAGACAAAGGTATGATTCATGAGCTCACATGTGTTGATACCCCTCAACAAAATGGGGTTGCTGAAAGGAAAAATCGTCATCTTCTTGAAGTTGCTAGAGCACTACTTTTTCAGACATCTGTTCCTAGTTCTTATTGGGGAGAAGCAATATTAGCTGCAACTTTTTTGATCAACCGTTTACCTTCACGGGTCCTTAACAATATCAGTCTTATTCATTCCATGACTTCCTTCTTTCCTTCTGTTCCCATATTGCAGAGCCTTCCACCAAGAGTGTTTGGATGTGTTGCCTTTGTCCATGTTCATAAACAACATCGGAGTAAGTTGGATCCTAGGGCTCTTAAGTGTGTCTTCCTTGGTTATAACCCTTATAAAAAAGGGTACAAGTGTTATCATCCACCAAGTCAGAAATTTTTTGTTTCTATGGATGTCACCTTTCAAGAATCTGAATCTTATTTCCTGGGTCCTCATCGTCAGGGGGAGAATAGTTCTTCAGAAGACTCGTCCCCTTCCTTCTTTGAGTCTGGATCAATCTTCTCTCTTCCTAGTGTGTCTGCTCCTGGTGTGTCAGAACCTTCAAATACACCTGAGATACAACCCATACTGTCTCACCAGCAACCTCAATCGTCTGAACCACTGGTAAGTCCTGAATCTCCTATTTCTTCTGAGTCTCCTGAATCTCCTATTTCTGATTCTAATATTATTTCCTCTCATGATTTGTCTATTTCTTCTGATATCTCTAATGACTTACCCATTGCTTCTACTTCTGATGACTTACCTATTGCTCTTAGAAAAGGAAAAAGATCTTGTCACAAGAAAACTTGTTCCTCCTGTCCCTCTTGTACTCAATACCCTATCTCCCACTTTGTTTCCTCTGCTAATCTTTCTGTGCAGCACAAAAGCTTTGTTTCAGCACTAGATTCTATTACAATCCCAAAATCAGTATATGAAGCCTTGAAAGATAGGAATTGGGCTCAAGCCATGCAAGAGGAGATGAATGCTTTGGAGAAAAATAAAACATGGGAGGTTATTGATAGACCCAACGGAAAGAAAGCAGTAGGGTGCAGATGGGTTTATGCCCTGAAATATAATTCTGATGGCACTCTTGAGAGATATAAGGCTCGATTAGTGGCCAAAGGTTACACTCAAACCTATGGCATTGATTATGAAGAAACCTTTGCTCCAGTTGCAAAGATGAATACAGTGAGAATCTTGTTATCCCTGCTGCCCATTACAATTGGGATATAAATCAATTTGATGTGAAAAATGCTTTCCTCAATGGTGAGTTAGAAGAAGAAGTCTACATGGAAATCCCGCCTGGTTTTGATTCTGTGAAGGGGGAAAATAAAGTTTGTAGATTAAAAAAGGCCTTGTATGGATTAAAGCAGTCACCTCGTGCTTGGTTTGGAAGATTTACTAAGGTTATGATGACCTTAGGATACAGACAGAGCCAAGGAGATCACACTCTTTTCTTCAAGCACTCCCAAATTGGGAAGCTTACTGTGCTCCTTGTATATGTTGATGATATTATTATCACAGGTGATGATTTTGTGGAGAGACAGATTCTGCAAACACGGCTTGCCTCTGAGTTTGAAATCAAAGACCTTGGGAAACTGAGATATTTCCTAGGGATAGAAGTAGCTCATTCAAGCAAAGGAATTTTTATCAGCCAGAGGAAATATGTTCTTGATCTTTTCAAAGAAGCAGGAAAGCTCGGGTGTAAACCCTCTAATACTCCTATTGAGAAGAATCACAAGATGGGCTATGAAGAAGAGAGTCCTCCAATTGATAAAGGACAATATCAACGGCTAGTTGGGAAATTGATATATCTGGCCCATACTAGACCAGACCTAGCTTATGCTGTTAGTGTTGTCAGTCAGTTTATGCACGATCCAAAGGAAAAACACATGCAGGCAGTAGAGAGAATTCTTCAGTATCTTAAAGGTACTCCTGGTAAAGGATTGTTATTCCGACGTGATGGCAATCTATCTTTAGAAGTCTACACAGATGCTGATTATGCTGGATCCGTGACTGACCGTCGTTCTACCACTGGTTATTGCATGTTTCGAGCTATGGTTGCCAGATCAAGTGCAGAAGCTGAATTTCGAGCTATGGCTCAAGGCATTTGTGAGTTACTGTGGCTGAAAATTGTACTTGATGATCTCAAAATAAAATGTGAGGGACCTATGAAGCTGCTATGTGATAATAAGTCCGCTATTTGTATAGCTCATAATCCAGTTCAACATGATCGAACTAAACATATTGAGGTCGACCGCCATTTCATCAAAGAGAAACTTGATAGCGGGTTGATTACCACTCCATACATTCCCACTGGGCGTCAATTAGCTGATCTATTAACAAAGGGGCTTCTTTCAGACAGATTTCAAGAACTTACTAGCAAGCTGGGAATGATGAATATCTATTCCTCAGCTTGAGGGGGAGTGTTGTAAATAATATTGATTATTTAGTTTTTATTTAGTCATTTATTGTTGTATTGGGCCAAGCCCTTTGTTGTATTGGGCCAAGCCCATTAGGTTAAAAGTAGGTCAAATATTCTCTATAAATAGAGAACCCTTTGTACACATTATTTACAATTCTATAATATATTAGAATACCCTTTTTTCAAGTAACATAATATAACATTTAAAATGGGATAAAGCAAGGGATTTAGTGAAGTAAGAAAGCATAGGGAACAAGATACGATGAAGCTGGAATGATCGATGTCAATACCACGTAACATTCGGCCTAGTGGCCTCGACACATAGCCTACGGGTTTCCAACCAAGGAGTGTTCCCAGAACATCAACCAAGGCACCCTCCATCCATATACACCCGAGACTTCCTAGTGTGCTCCTCTCCGGATTACACACCACGACCCCAGGTCAACTGGAACTCTCTCATGGAGACCTATCCAGTGGAAGTTCGTAACGTCCGAAGGCAACTGTCTACTGGCCAGAGACTCGATACATCCTATGTACCACTAAACATACAATAATGCATGAACATGTTATACTACATTATTCACATACACCTCCTACCACTACCCTCAACGGGCATGGTGGAGCACACACGAGGATCAAACCCCAGTACCAAGGGATTACCTGAATAATCTTTTTCTTACAGCTCCAACTCAATATGTTCCCGAGCTTGGTACAAACAGAAATGCCTACACATATGGCATTCCCCAATTCAATTTCCATTCACCAATGCATATACATGATTATAAAGAAATTCATGCATAGGTTCAAGGACACTCACCAAAATCCCTTTGGTCCGGGACCAAAGGAAACCCACCAAGCTCACGGTTCCGAGTTCAAATCCGAGGGAGGCAACCTACAATGATCATACAAGGATCATCAATACAAGGTGAAATCCATCAAGATTACACAACTCCAAAATCCTCCCCTTCCTCACACATGGTTCGGCCAACATAGGCCATTTTTACAAAGTATTTTCCTAAAATTTATTTTAATTTTTTCTTTAGCATCACAAGGTTATCACAACCCCATTTTAGGTGCCACTTTCCATCCTACACCATCACAACATCATTTTTCCAATTATTTCCTTCTAGGTTCAATGTAAACTCTCACACACTCCAAGTATTTTTCTTTTAATTTCCAATGCATCAACTCATCACACAACACCTCCAAACACCATTTAACACCACCGCATATCAATTACACAATTTTACAACATCACACCCTATATGCCCTCTCTAGGCCGAATCCAACATGCTCACAAACCAACGGGTATTCAATCCAATTTAATACTTCCACACCTTACAATCATATATTTAACTCATACAAACACTCCACTACTCAATTACACAATCATCCCACATAGTCATTTCATAAAGTGTTGAATCATCCATTCCAAAATTTGACTAAGTTACCAATAAATTCATCAATAATTTTTATGACATCAACCACTCTAAAACATCATTCTAAGTCACTTTCATCTAATACACAATTTCAATTTGAGCTCTCTAACTACATCAATTCAAACAATTTAGCTCTAGGTTTTCAAAATTTAGATTCATGAATCAAGCCATAAAAAGTGTTGAAATATACTCACAAGCTTGTCCTAGGACCCCTCCAAGTGATCCCCAAGCAATGGCTTGAACAAACAACTTCAATTTCCTCCAATTTTCGTAGCTAGTTTTAGCCTTTTCTCTCAAATGAGAGGGTTTCAAGGAAAACTAATCGGTGGGATGTGTTCGGATGATGATTTCCAACAACTTTTCTCACAAACTTTTCTTGATTTGAGGTTGTATAGAGGGAGTTATGGGAGAAAGAAGATTTTGAATAATATTTTCCCCTTCCATGGAAGCAACTCGGTTTTGGTGAGGGAGGGGGAGAGAGAAGGAGCTGATTTTGTGGTGTTTTTGGTGAGGGAGGGGGAGAGAGAAGGAGCTGATTTTGTGGTGTTGTCCAAGTGGCAAGGTCCACTTAAGTGAGGTGGGCCCCACCGCTACCTCACGCGATTTCAAACTTATTCGAATTTTCCGCCTATTCCGCTAAACGTCCATAATTTCACAAACTATTTAGAAACTCTAATTTTTAACATTAACCATTGTCCTTTAATTGCCCTTGATCAGATGAATCCGGAATTTTTCGGTCGTTCGGAGAAATCGCAGTTTTAAGTTGTTATGCGCGTCGTTGGCACGCTTCCCCAAACACACTAATTTCCATCAATTTTCACCAGAAATCATATTTCCTAGTCCTATGTATCATTTATAACTTATATCCAAACCTAGAGCTCAAAATTCATTCGGCATGTTTTACGGTGCAACTGTACCGCGGTATTTTTACCTGGTAAAAATACTATTCACCAAATTTTCAGAAATTTTCCTAACCACTCAATTTTTCGTTCTGAATCCATTTTTAGAATTAGTTTTCCCATTTGAGACCTCCTACTCAATTTTACCTTCCTAGGGTTACGTGTTTGGCAAATTACCGTTTTACCCTTCCTTTGTATTTTGGCCTTAATTTCAGGATTTTCACTAATCCTACCCTTTAATCCTTATTTTCATATATAATTATACGTTTTAGAAATACGAGGTGTTATACAATGTAAAAATTTATCCTTCTCTCTTTAGCTTGCCACTTATCTTTAGTGTTGCTTCTATAAGTTATGAGTTCATTGGATGGGTCCAGCATGTTTGCTCCCCAGTCAAGTAATCGAATAGCTCCGACTACTGAGCTACAATGTTACTGCTTTGTTGGACATCAGGATATAAACTAGGACCATGGCGAGTCTTGTGGTTTGTGAACCCCTTTAGTTTGTCTTGGTATAGCTCAGAGAGTACATTGGATTAATTAAGCCATGGCATGCCTGACCGGGTTAATTTCAACCTTGCCAGCGAAGTATCTTAGCTGGGCTGTGATTTCTTGGACGCGGTCCGGATCTGCTTCATTCTCATGGGTCGGACTATGCTTCAAGTTTCTTAACTGGGAGCTCAAGGAGTTTGTTGAGTTGTTGCCATTTGGAGCTTAAGTTGATGGTCGAGCTTGATTTGGAGCTTGAGGCAATAGTCGAGCTGTTTAACTTAGAGCTTGAGGCAATAAGTTGATTTGAAGCTCTAGGCGATGGTCGAGCTAATTAACTGGCGAGAGGCAAGGGTGATGGCCATTTTTCCATTCTAGCACTTGAGGTAGTGGCAGAGCCGTTTAACTGGCGAGATGCAAGGGCATTGGCCCTTTTGTCATTCTAGTGCTTGAACATATCAGGGCAACTTTCCTTAAGTGAGAATGTGCCTATAAGATTACCTTAAGCAGATGTGTGATCCATTTTAGGAGTTGTGTTACCTTTTTAGGATTATGGCCACAAGTATCCCTCTTACCGCTTTGGACCTAATCAGGTCATGGGATAGTGCTTGCGAACATATTTGTAGTATACGTGTTGCAATACATATATTACATTCGATCTGTTGAAAAATAATGTTGAAGGACACATTGTTTGGTGTAAATTGAAATAAGGGAACATGTTACCTGAGGTTGTTCTTATATACTCTTGTTGTTGGCCAAAAGTTTTGAACGTAATCCATTCACAAAGATTTATTAGGCTGTTTCAATGCTCGTCTATGTGACCTTGGCACATGCCCGTCTATTCCATAAGAGAGATCCAAAAGTATAAACATGTCGCCACAAAGAATTTGGATCATGAGAATGTTGCCGAACAACCTGTTATAAACACCGCCATGACGCTCATTAAAAGTGAAGCGACATGCTTCCACTGCAATTATTGGTGCAATACTAGCCTCATTAAACACTTGAGGAAACACAATTTTTGAAAATGAGGTTCAGAATGTAAGACCCATTCTTGATTTGATGGCAGTAATGCTGCTATAATGACAAGAGAGGTCGAGATGATATTTATGTACGAGCTAGTGTTGTTTATGTCCTTAAGGCTCTAGAGCCATCCTAGCATTTTTGTGGTCTGGATTAGTGTTTGTTTCTCAACCTCTTTTGATTTCTCACTTTCCACATGTTTAATCTTCTTGCATTATTGGAAACATCTTTTAAGCTTCTTGATTGGTTAGATTTGAAAAGAAAGAATGGCTTAACAATAACGCAACAGAGGGTGAATTATGTTTTAACTTTTTCTGCAAGTAACAAATAAAACAAAATCTCTTTTTCAAAAAATCAACCAAGAACAAGTTAGAACAAGATTCTAAACTTTTCCCATCATAAAAACAAAATTAAAAACATATCAAATAACTTGCAAGATCAGAGATATAGCAGTAATAATGAGATCGATGGGAAAGACAAGACAAAAGTAATGAAATCTTGAAACTCTTTTAAAAACATATGCAAGAACGAAATTAATCAATCAAGAAACTTTCCTCAACCCTTTAAACAGATTCAAAATGTGCACTGGAAATAGGTTCTAGATGTGACAATAGGTTCTTTCCTGGTCACAAAGACTAGGCTTGGCTAGGCAGGATAACTCATGATTCTCTCCCACGCTTGAGAGGCACATCTCCTCTCTAAATACATTATTCCCCTACTGAAAGGGTATCTTTAGGTTTATCCATTTTAAGAGCTATTACTCTGTATAAATGTGGAGCCACCTTAGCCATTACACACATTCCTCTTTGATGTACATCATCATAGGAAACCTCTACAGTGCCTTAGTCTTTACAATGGCTACTATGAGCACCCCTATATCAACATACTTCACCCTCTATGGTATATATCTATGGCTCCACTAAGCACCAACAATTCAAAATTTAATTCCTTTTTGTCTTTTTTCATTCAATTAAATATTATACCTTTCCGGCCATCAATGTTTTTCCTTATAATGACTTATAAATGATAATCATGTGATGGGGTTATAATCCCAAACATTGTCCTTTTCTTTTTTTCTCTTGATTTATATGGTTGTATGTAAAATTGATGATTAAAAGAATTCAAAATGGATATGAATTTCAATGCTGGCCTTTTTGTTTTGGGCATAGACAATGAATAGTTATGTATATATATTTTTTGGATATATTAGTTAGTCAACTATCTTGAGATTTTTAAATTTCTGAATTTAAGTGATTAAAACAAAATATTTCAAATATGCAGTTTGTTTTAAACCATTGTTGTAAAAAAAACTAGTGTAAAAATGTAGAAACGTTAAAAATAGGGTGTAAAAATGTATTAAAACGCAAGTTAAAACGGTTCTTAGTAAAAAGGGTAAAAATACCGTGTAAAAACGGTAGAAACACAAATTTTTATGTTTGTACTTAAACGCAATTTTTTTTTAAAAAAAACCCTATTTTTCATTTTCCCCAAATCAGAATACGCAGCGATTTCAACTGTCTTCTTTTAGCTATCTAACTTATAACAAACTCTCTAGTGATCTCCCATCCACCGTAGCTCTTGGTGCCGCCTGTCTCTTACCCCCTACGGCGCCAGTGATGCGACCACCAAGCCCTTCTAATCAACAAAAACTGTAATGGTAAGTGTGTGTCTCTAATATTTTGCTCATTTTCTGTTTTGGAACTTGGTTGTAGGAGTTGTTAAACTCTTTTTGTATTTTTAGACTTATGTATTATATAGTTATGTGACTTGTATCTTAAAACATATGAAGTTCTTCATTGAATTTTGAGTAGTGATTTATGTAAATTTTTTTCATGCATATATATAATTTTGTATCTTGATCTTAAGTAGTATAAACTTTACGTATAGTGTTGTTTCTACGATTTACGTTTCTACCATCCCCTTCAGTTTCTACATAGAAACTCAATTTTGACAACATTGCTTTAAACAATCATATGCTAGTTATTTTGGGTGTACACAATAACTTTTATGTTCTTTTGCCTTATTTTTAGAGAAAAATATTTTTTTTCTTACTTTTATGCTTTGGAAAATTTATAGGTAAAAAATATATATTGTAATACAACTTATTTCTTTTTCTCACCAAAAGATAGTATTTATTCAATAAATAGTTGTATTTAATCTTGTTAGCACATTTTTATGATATATGCATTTAATAAATAGTGTGCGAGAGAAGAAATAGGGGAAAAAATATTTCTATCAATTTGAATGACTTTGAAAGATTTTTAATTATTATTTATGTATTAAACACACTTATGAGTCTAGGGGTGTAAATAGGTTAGATAACCTATTAGAAGCCTACGGCCCCAATCTACGTTAGTCTAAGCTTAACATAGTATATTTAGTAAAATAAAACAAACTTAGGTCTTAAAAAATCTTGTTTAAAAATTAGGCTATATGCTTACTTTTACAAAGCTTGATTTATAAGTATACAGGTCGGTCTATATCATATTATTTATTTTAATTAAAATAAAATTATTATTTATATAATTTTAATAAATAAATAAATTATTTTATATTTTTTTTTCTAATTTTGATAGTTACTCAAGGCATGATAAGAGACTTAAACAGACTTATAAGTCTAGGTTAGACCTTTAGATTTTTAAATATAAGTCAAGTCAAATCTATAATGTAGCCTATACCGAGCTAATAGACCAGACCAAGCTTAAAACATTTTGCATAAGCCTGCCATATTTAGACTAAAACTTAGCTCACCTTAACTCATTTACCACCCCACTAATGACTAAGATGAGTAGACATTTCATAGCCCCAATCAATTTTATAATCAGGGAGGAAGGGATAATGAGAAAGTAAATAAGAGGTGAGCTATAAGGGGGTGTTTGGTAGAGGAATTTGTTTTAGATTCCTGGAAAACTGATATTGAGAATCCTATTTACCTATATTTGGTATAAGGATTGTGAAAATTTTCCCTGGAAAATTAGATTTCGGGGAATTTATTTTGTGAAGGAGAATTCCATCCGAGAATACCATCGATTCCCAGGAGGTGGAAAAGTTTTTCACTTTTTTTTTGGGACAAAACACCGCTTTTTAATCTTGTCTAATGACTAAAAAAACCCTTCATCATCTCCAACGCCATCAACCACTAGCCCGTACTCTCTTCATGGCCCCACCACTCCTACCTCACCTAAAAACTCTCCTCCACCACCATCTCCATCCACCTCAAGGTTTCTTAGCCTTCATTGAGTTCTCTTCCTTGATTCAACACTTTTTTTCCCAAGCTCCCAACAAGGTAGATTTTTTATCTTTTTTGTTTTCAATATCATTTTGCAGTTTTCCTTCATTTTCTATTTTGTTTTACTTTCTGCTTTCAGTAAACTTTCATGTCAAAAAAAGGCTTAGCATGAGAGAATAATCGTAAAACTGTACATTTGTTTAGTTCAGTTATTGTTTTGTTTGATTTTGTGTTTCCCATGCAAATTTGGGGTGTGTTCTATTTGGTTTATGTTGCTCTCTTGTGGTTGGTTACTTAGTGGAAACTAAGAATTCGTCAACTTTTCAAGGTTCTTTTGTGAAGAGAGAAGTTGCATTTTTTAGGATAATGGCAGGTTGTTCATGAAATTTTGGGTTGGCTCGTGTTGTTAATTTAAGAAAAAAAGCTCTTTTGAGGAAGTTGGGAAATCAAGATTCAAGTTTGAATAGGTTGAGTTTGAGGGATTGTTGAAGGAGGTTTTCATAAAAAGAGAGAGAAGGTTTTACTTGTAACAGCCTATTGCACACCAGTACTGTTAACATTAATTATGATATTAAGTGCAGTTACAATCATAGCAATTCATTTATAAAAATGCGAGTAAACTTTTTCCGTTATTACGCGAGCATTTAAAACAATAAAAGCGTAATAATTAAAAGATGTGACCGTAACTGTAAACATTTTGCGGAATACTTATTTAGACTACTTTTACAACTTATTTTACTTACTATAAGTCACTAAGGGGTTCCCATAAACCCACTTAGCTAATTTCTAAATTTTACGTTTTCTACCTATCCGAACATGGTTCGGTCTTTATTTTTCTGCGGACTAACCGCATTTTACAAGCCTCCCATCTTTTGATATGTTATTCTACACTCAATTATCTCTCTAGGAAGCTATCACACGAGTTATTTTGATCTCGTTTGCTTCAGATATCGCCGTTTGAAGTTGGACAAGCAAAGCTGCCAGCCAACCCCAAAATAGCTCCAAATATCCCTCACTCCACAAATTACTGCAGACAATTCACTCAACCAATTGCTCTCAAATTTTTATACAACAAACTAGACACCTCAATATTTTATTTGACATATCATACACTTAATTTGACTAAGAAACTAAGCGGAAATAAATTTCTCAAAACCGGTCCAGAACTGCCACAAGTGCAGTGAGCAAATGGGCAGTCTGCACTCTTTTCCTTCTCCGAGCTCGTTACTCAACAGAATGCCTACACAAAGGACATTCCCAATTACTTAAAACTCATACGAACACATGCAAGTTACCAATTATACAAGCATTGTTCCAATCACTTACCCCAATCCCACTTGGTCCAGGACCAAGGGCAATCCACCGACTCACGGTTCGGGGTTCAATTCCACGTACGGCAACCTACAACAACCATGTACGAATCATCAGTACACGGCAATTCTATCAGAATACGAAAAATGTCAGAAACCTCCCCTACACCTTGTAGGTTCGGCCAAACATGTGTAAATTTGATATTTATTTTTCTAAATTTTCTTTTTCATTTTTTTAGGCCTCCTTAGGTTGCCAAAAGGCCATATCAAGTGCCACTCTTTATTTTACGTCATCTAAACGTCGTTTTGGCTAATCTTTCGCTCTAGGTTCCACCTAACCACTCAACACCATCAATATTTTATCGGAAATCATATTCCCTAGTTCTATTAACCATTTATAACTCATATTTAAAACCTATAGCTCAAAACTCAATTGGCACGCTTTACGGTGCAACTGTACCGCGATATTTTTACCTGGTAAAAACACTATTCACTGAATTTTCTGAAACTTGCCTAACCACTCAATTTTTCGTTCTGAATCCATTTCCAGGGTTATTTTTACCATCTGAGACCTTCTACTCAATTTTTATCTTCTTAGGGTTGCGTGTTGGTTAATTACCAGTTTGCCCTTTCTTTGTATTTTGGCCTAATTTTCAGGATTTTCACTAATCCTTCACTTTAATCCTCATGTAATATTTTAATATTTAATCTAGAATTGTGAGGTGTTATAATCACCCCACCTTTTAGAATTTTGTCTGCAAAATTAACGTCCTAACGATCTCGTAACTCGGGATGTAACCGGAGAATCTCATCTTTCCGCTATCAAGTAGCTTTTTCAGGTGTACGTCCTTCTCATTTTACTCTTATCACAGACATAAACTCCTTTTTGCAGTATCTATCTTTCCCCAATCCTTCGCAATACTTGTCTATTATGGTGCTATGACCTTTAATTCACAATACTTTAAGCTTTCTATAGTTCACGGTTGCACTTTCAGTAATTTATAGGTAATAATATAACCACATTACAATTTGTCTGCCTCACTTCATCTCATTCTCATCTTTATCTATCTTTCTGACCCAAGGTCGTTCCCAAAAGCCTCTAACCGTTTTCATAATAGCCTCTAACCGTTCTCATGTATATTTACTGATTATTCCTGGATTATTTCCAACTCACACTTTCTTTAGTACTTCTATCTTTTCATTGTCCCTAATGTTTCATCAGTACCCCACTATATTAGTCCTTTTCATTAACGTTACTGATCTTACCATTGAGTTGCTTCCTTAGCATTCACACAAGCACATACTTTCTATATCCCATGGCACTTTGCCGTATCCTATCATTCTGACTCACATTAAATTCCATACTTATATACTTTATTTTACTTTGCCACGTGTCTTCACCTCTTCTTAGGTAATCACAACCATATCTTTCTCTTTGTGATACGAAACTATCAACCCTCGAAATAGTTTATATTTCTGATTAGCCATTCAAGGTCCTTAACCACAAAACCACTCATGAAATTTTCCACCTACAACGTCATATCCAAATTTTTCTCCCATTGTTCCTATATCTATCAAATCAGTCATCTCCATGTCTAACACAAAATCCATCAATGACTTCCGCATCAAAGGTCTTATGCTTAAGATTTTACCAACTAACCATTTTTACTCATCATTTTGTAACAATATTATCGATTCAACATATTTTTCATTCATTTATACCTCTATTTCCTCATTATCGACATTTTTATCATGGATGTCCAACTTAAAATACTATATCGTAATCCTCACATATCAGTCTCCTCACATTGGTAATTTCCAACATAATCGTTCCATCACCTGGAACCACTTTCATCCTTAAACAATTTCTAAAGTTTTATCAATATCGTGTGTCTCCAAAGGATATACCTCTCTCACTTAGCATGTATCACTTACCGTGCTCCAAGTCACTCCATCGAGTTATCTGCCTTTCTTTAATCACCACAATTTAAGTTACTGATCCTAACTAAACATTTTCACCTAATTCCATCACAACTAACTTCTTATGAAAGGCCTTCAGGCCACCATCTTAACTCCACACTTCTTCCTCATTAGTTCCTTTTAACATACATTCACTCAATTCATCAGTATTAACCAGCTGCTATTCTTTATCATAGGGCAAGAATTCCCAATAACTTCACACTTTCTGTGGACCCAAAATTCACGTCACCACACCTGGTGTACAAATACACACATCCCCTAGTGCTCAGAAATCATATCCCAAAATATCTTCTCATGACGTCTCACATATTATATCCCATTTGATATATTACTGTTCACTTAGAATTACTCAATATCACCTCTTACGTTATTTATATGATACAATCCTCTCAATACAGTGAGTAAAACATCCTCAGGTTAAACCCCTCGAGCTCTTGTTGTCCTAAGGGCCCCAGATGTAAATGACCCACCGATCAGAGAATCTATCCTTATGATCCATGCAGTAATAGGTAACCTATCACCAGCTGCCCCTGTGCTAGGAGCATCCCTAAATGTTTCTTATTTGTGAATTTATATAAAACACCTCAACTATACTAGCAGTCCCATCAATGCGGGATACTTCCTTGTCTCATATTACTCATATAAGATAATAATAGTCTCCGGGAACATAATCCACACGGAGATAGCCATACACTCCGGGCACATAAGCCGCACAGAGATATCCATACTATCAAGTCATATTACATGCACCGAGTGCACAGAGGAATTTATATTTCTATAACTTATCTGTATATAACAGCAAACGTGTACCCAGTACACTCCAGATCACACATGGACCCAGTCCATTTGGTATCTGCATCACATTCGTATATAACGGCAAAATATCTTTGGTATATTCACATAGGGCTACCCCCAATAATAATATTAGTAGTGGTATAGTATACACCTATTACATATAAGTCATTTCATTAAACTCTCTCATTTAATTCTTCCCACTGCTAGTTTATTTTCATTTTGGTTAACCCTCAGACCTGGTTTATAACATAGTCACTGTTATAATAATTCATATTCCCTTCATAATTCCGTACACATTTCCTAACTCTTAATAGTTTCTTCTGTCATGTTACCGTTCAAATCCATAGTCCATTATTTCTTCCTTGATTATTCTTCTCATAGATTGTTTACTCTTTTATTTTGACTCGTCATCTGACATAGTACATATCAAAATCTCTATTTCACGAATTCAGAATCTTTCTCAAGTTCTGTACACATCCCACCTCTCTTAATATAATGTATCATATTTCTAATCACACAGGGATTTTCCAAACACACCCGTCCTATCTCAGAGAACTAGTTACACTTCAGTCCTTGTACTAATAATTGTACATCAGTCCTTGCACTGACAATTATACATCCGCTCATTAGCAATTCTTATCACTTTCATTTTGGCACTACACATTAGCTCTCTCACTAACCATATAATTTCACACTCTATGCACCTTAGTTCATACCCTAATCACATGATTTCACATTAAGTTGTACATTAGCTCATTCACTAATCATACTCTCTCACTTTGTGATTGTACAACAATAACTCATAAAATCTTGTCACCGTTCCAATCCATTGTCTGTTACGGCTCACATAAACCTATATTCAATATTGTAGAGCAACCCATCAATTTTCCTGCTCACTTCCACCCTTGGTGGTTGTAAAATACTTCTTACATGAAAATACCTCCACTCCGTCCGTCAATCGATATCAAATATCAAATGATTTCGCAAGCACACTACTATTAGTGGTATATATATATACAGATCACTAGATCATAAGTTCTTTACAATTCTCATTACCATCTTACATATGATTATCCAATTCAACCATCCTATCCATTTTATCGTTGCCAAGTCTTTCAATTTGAATCGACGTTCATTAACTACAATAGTGCCTTCCTTGTACATTTACCTTATGCCATCCATGGCGGTTCTCTCAACTTCTCTCCTATATACATAATACATAATTAATTCATCTCACCTATGTTTAATCAACACTACCTCCTTATGGATTTAAATCCCATATTTTAATATATCTCAATTTAACACTTCACTAGCATAATAATTTCATGTTTTCAATCCCTTAGGGTTAGACATCAAATATTCCATTTGTTTCTCTACATTAACCATCTCAGTTCATTCAAGTGTACACCACCTATCAGGGACTTATAACTTCTAATCAAACATAACATATTCTAACTCGTACCTAAGCATACCTGTTCATATTCTCCAATAATTCGTCAGGTTCTAAGTCATTCACCTTAATGAAGTCCATTCACCAAGTCCACTTGTACATAATTATTGTACTACACTACACAAATACATAGGAATTTTACCAATACCACTTTCATACTATAAACTCCTCTCAAATATATATTTATTATCCACAATACTACAAATTTCGCCTATGCTAATACTGTACATATCATAGGTTTTTTTAAAATTTTTACTTATAATACTGCCTTTATAAATTTCATCTACAAGTTCAGACAAAACATTTAAGTCTGTTTCCCTTAAGTTCTATAATATTCATATTTTACTTATTGTCACCTCTTGTCCATGGAGCAGTTAACACTGCAGCCACAATATCAAGCTAAGGACTTACGTTCGGTGCTCTAGGGTTGCCACGCAGGCTCCTTACGAAGACCACACATGTAACACAAAGGAATGGGTTGATCAGACCCACACTAAGGAATCACATATGCAGTAATCGATAAGAATCTACATACAACTATGCAGCACATAACATAGCTATACCTTAACAGAGTTCCCTAGCAAAATTGCTCTGATACCATAAAATGTAACAGCCTGTTGTACACCGGTATTGTTAACATTAATTATGATATTAAGCGCAGTTACAATCACAACAATTCATTTATAAAAATGAGAGTAAACTTTTTCCGTTTATTACACGAGCATTTAAAACCGTAAAAAGCGTAATAAATAAAAGCTGTGATCATAACTCTAAACTCTTGCGGAATACTTGTTTAAACTATTTTTATAACTTATTTTACTTAATACAAGTCACAAAGGGGTTCCCATAAACCCACTTAGCTAATTTCTCAATTTTACATTTTCTACCTATCCGAACATGGTTCGGTCTTTATTTTTCTGCGGACAAACCGCATTCTACAAGCCTCCCATCTTTTGATATGTTATTCTCCACTCAAATACCTTTCTAGGAAGCTATCACACGAGTTATTTCAATCTCGTTTGCTCCGGATATCGCCGTTTGCAGTTGGACAAGCAAAGTTGCCAGTCAACCCCAAAACAACTCCAAACATCCCTCACTCCACGAATTACTGGAGAAACTCCACTCAACCATTGCTCTCAAATTTTTATACAATAAACTAGACACCTCAATGTTCAATTTGACATATCAAACACTTAATTTGACTAATAAACGAAGCAGGAATAAATTTCGCAAAACCAGTCCAGAACTGCCACAAGTGCAGTGAGAAATTGGGCAGTCTGCACTCTCTGCCTTCCCCAGGCCAGCGTGCAACCGAGAATTCTCTCAAATTTTACCTCAAGATATAGGACATCTCAATCTTCAAAATGGCGTATGACACGTCCCTATCATATCTCTGTGGAGGGAGATATGATCTCCCGAAGTTTGCCTAAATTCTGCCAATTCTATAGAAAATTCGCTAGAGTTTTCTTTGTTTTTACAAAAATCCCAAATTTTGCAAATGCTTTCTAATACCTCAAATGTACCTAATAACCAATGGGTGGCACACACAAGGACCAACAATGCCTTGGGGCACTTACAACCCAACTCAGTTTATAGTTATTACACAATTCATATCATATTGCTCACTTTATTAATCCTTGACTTATTTCAATCACCAATGTCCATTTACATGCATCTTCTAAGCATACACATAATTATAATCCTAAAATAGGCCTAAAGCCCTTCCATCATATTACATCAAGTATTCATTGTACAATTACAACATCTCAATTACATATTACAACTTACAAATTCATAACTTTAAATTACAACTTGAAACATAAAGCTTAAAATAACATATACAACATGTACCTAGACTTAGGCAAAAATAGCATGAACAAATATGACATGAAACTCATCCTACATACATATGGGATGTTCATGCCCTAAGTTTATCCTAGGCCTAATGGCCATCAAAATGCAAAACATAAAATATCCTCCACACTCATCCTACGGGCCTCTTGCCCGCCGCTCCTGTGCCACTGCTACCTCCTGAAATAAAGCCCCCAAGACGGGGTGAGATATACGAATATATCTTAGTAACCCAGAGGTTCTGGAGAAAATTTCGCCCAATGGCTCACTTCGATGCATATAAATAATATACAATAACCTCTTTAAAAATGGGATAAAGCAAGGGATTTAGAGAAACTGGAGAATATAGGAATACAAAATACGACGAAGCTGGAATGGTAGCTACCAATACCATGCAACACCCTGCCTAATGGCTTGGCATATAAGCCTACGGGTCTCATCCAAGGCGTGTTCCAAGAACAACTAACCAAGGTACCCCTCCCATCCGCATACACCCGAGACTTCCTAGTATGCTCTTATCCGGATCACACACCACGACCTTGGGTCAACTGGAACTCCCTCTCGGAGACCTATCCAGTGGAAGTCTAAAACGCCCGAAGGAAAAAACTGTCTACTGGCCAGGGACTCGGTACATCTAGTGTACCACTAACATACATAATAAATGCATGACCATGTTATTCTACATTACTTACATACACTTCCTACCATCACCCTTAACGGGCATGGTGGAACACACAAGGGGATCAAGCCCCAGTACCAAGAGGTTACCTTAATAAGCCTCTCCACTTAGCTCCACAGCCGTATACTTCTCTGAGCTCTTTATACAGTAGAAATGCCTACACATAGGACATTCCCAATTACTTAAAATTCATAAGAATACATGCAAGTTACCAACTATATAAGCATGATTCCAATCACTTACCTCACTCCCACTTGGTCCAGGACCAAGGGCAACCCACCGACTCACGGTTCGGGGTTCAAATCAATGTACGGCAACCTACAACAACCATGTACGAATCATCAGTACACGACAATTCTATCAGAACGCGAAAAACGTCAAAAACCTCCCTACACCCTTGTAGGTTCGGCCTTTGAACGCTTATTTTACAAAAAAAATTTCTAAATTTTCTTTCTCATTTTATTAAGCATCCTTAGGTTACCAAAAGGCCATACCAAGTGCCGTTTTTCATTTTCGTCTTTTAAACGTCGTTTTGCTTAATATCTTTATGACTCTCAACACCATCAATTATTTTTCATTGATTCTCTAACCTTCCAACCACCACACAACCCTTCTAATTACCATATAACATAGATACATCATCCAATCAATTTCAGCAACATAAAATCCCCTCTTTTTGTCTAATGGCCGATTTGCACAATGGTGTAATCCCAAAGAATTTCCATCAATTCTAACTACTCCACACCTCATAGAATCCTATTATATCATCATACAACCATACCACAATCCCATTATACAATCCTCACAACAATTTCAAAACTCAAAAGTCATGACACTTCTCCAATTTTTCTAAGTTAAAAATCATACTTTTCACCAATAATTTTCATTGCATTTATAGCTCTAACATATCATTCTAAGACATTATCATCTAATACATATTTTCCAATTGAGCTCTCTAAACACATCAATCACAAAATCCCCCTTTAGGGTTCATAAGATCAATCCAAAAATTAAACTGTTAGAATACAAGGAAACTCACCCCAAAGCTAGACACAAGGCTCCTCCTAAACATACTCCACCATTGGAGCACCTAGAAGCTCCATGAACACAAATCTCCAACAATGAGCCGCTGCCAAAAGGGAGGAATATCTCAAAATCTAATGGTTTTCAAGGTTCAAGAGTACCACCAATGGCTTTAGAAGGTGATTTGCAATGGATTTCAAGTCAAACTTTTTCATGATTTGGTGCCTAAATGACCAAGTTAGGAGCAAATGAAATTTTTCCAAGGAATGGCCATGGTGGGGGGCTAGGCGTGAGTTTGAGCTGGAAAAGGGAGGAGAAGTTGATGATGAATAGTATAAAGGACACGTGTCTTAAGTGACTTAAGTGGGGTGGGTCCCACCGCCACCTCATGCGATTTCAAACTTATTTGAATTTCCCTCCTATTCCACTAAACATTCATAATTTCCTAAACTAATTAGAAACTCTAATTTTTAACATTAACTATTGTCCTTTAATTACACTTGATCAGATGAATCCTGAGCTTTCCAGTTATTCGGAAATACTACAGTTTTAAGCTGTTGCGCGCGCCGTTGGCGCGCTTCTCCAAACTAACTTACTTCCATCAAATTTTATCAGAAATCATATTTCCTAGTTTTATAAACCATTTATAACTCATATTTAAAACCTAGAGCTCAGAACTCAATCGGCACGCTTTACGGTGCAACTGTACCGCGATATTTTTACCCGGTAAAAACACTATTCACTGAATTTTCTTAAACTTGCCTACCCACTCAATTTTTCGTTTTGAATCCAATTCCAGGGTTATTTTTACCATCTGAGACCTTCTACTCAATTTTTATCTTCCTAGGGTTGCGTGTTGGCTAATTACCATTTTGCCCTTTCTTTGTATTTTGGCCGTACTTTCAGGTTTTTCACTAATCCTTCTCTTTAATTCTTATTTAATATTTTAATATTTAAACTTAGAAATGCGAGGTGTTATAAATGGAAGTTGAATTTCAAATCATGTAAAGTTTGTAAACATGATAATTTGTAAAGGAAACTACACTAATAAGGTGTATGTAATTGTGTGTGAAAGAATTTAAGTTAAAGTGTTGCGTAAAGTTTATGTGTGACATGAAACTAACATAATATCGAGTGGTTATGAATTAGGTTGAAAGATATGTCAATTTGAGCAAATAATTAAAAGAGAAGAATGCATAAAATGCATGATTTTGATGATATATAATTCGGCCATGATGAATTAAATATCATAGTATGTTTATTAAATTTAATTCAGGGTTGTGTGAAATCAAATAAGTTTCAAGTGGTGTTAAGGTATATTAAGTCTTAATTAAGTGATAAGTATTTACTTGAGTTAGTGATTAACTAACTAAAAATGTGGGTCTAATGTTAAGGTATGAAATTTGGTTAAGACTTGTGTGGTATGGCATGAACTGTTAATTGAAAGTTAATTGGAAGTCAATGAAAAAGAAGATTAAAATGATTACCAAGTGGGTAATTAAGTTAATGTGTAAATGTAATTTGGTTGTGTATAGTGTTATTTATTTTCAATTGATGATTGACTGTATTTTATCAAAGTTTAAGCTAACACAGTAGGTGGACGTAAAAAGTGCAGGTTGTGTGGACAATAGTTTGTAAATAGGAAGCTGAGGTATGTTCTCGGTTTAATAAATTGGTCGTACAAGTGGAGATTTTTCATAAAAAGGATAGCTCTAGAGGATTTTCTGAGAATAAATATGATTATGAAAGTATATGATTTTCAGTTGATTTTGATTACTCTGTAACACAGAGATATATAATATTCTAATGTGTTTTGAGTATTTTGATGTTTGTATGTTCTGCTGATGTGTTTTGATGATTGTGATAGAGTGTATTCTGATTAATTTTGATATGGATAATTCTGATGTGAGTTTCTGATTTCTAAAGTAAAATGTGTCTTTATGAAAAAGGTAAATTCAGTTGAATATAATTGCTAGAATCAAATTATGAAGAATATGTTGTGAAAGTTTTGTTTGTGAAGAAAATTAATGGAATTATAATTTGCAAGGTTATATATATTGATTGAAAAGTAAGAATGAATTAAAATGCTTAATTGTATTGTATGAGAATATATGATTTTTGTCTGTGTTTGGAAATTAACATGTAATGCAAGAAGTGAACTCGTGGGTAGAGACTTCTTCATAACCCGAGCTTATTGAGATTCGTTCTCACCCACGTTATGGATATATATTTTAGGTACTTCCAAAGTGAAAGATAAAGGTAAAAGACCAACTGTTGAAGACTAAAGCTATGTTTGGAGCTGCTAGTTGCATGGATGTATGTTTTGTGAGATCTCTGTATATATGTTTTGATGTGATAACTAGTAGAAACAGTATTTTGATAGGCCTACGTTGCTTATGTAAATGTTTTATAAAGATTAATGGATATATGTAAATATGGTGTGCTAGTTTAAAGTAAAGGGCACGGAGCCATCTTTTTGGATGTGATTAAAATGGAATAAGTATTTTGTTAAGCAGGTATTGTTGATAAGAGGAATTGTGGAATTCCTAGATGTTGGAAAATCAGTGGAGATGTTGTCAAATTTTATAAGAATTTGTAAGTGTTGTGTGTATGACTTTGGTAAGTCATATCTCACTCAATTCCTTGTCAAATGAGATGTGTGAGCTGTCATTTTGAAGATTAGGATGTGAACTTTAATGTCCTAAAATATGAGACAACAATGAGTGTAAAAACATGGTGCAGTTTTGCTGTTTTGCTCGCTGCCCAGTTTGTAGTGAATTTGACGACAAGAGTTGATAACTTAGAAAATTCATAACTCCTTCGTTTCTTATTGAAACAAGGCTTATAATATATCAAATTGAAGGTCTAGATGTCAACTATTTTATATCCAAAATTGAGAGAAAAAAGTAAGTGGTTTTACTATAGTTTGCAATGTTGTAAACCAGTGCAGTTCTCGTTGTTGACGTATGTTGACAGTTTTAAGTGTAACAGCCCGTTGTACACTGGTATTGTTAACATTAATTATGATATTAAGCGCAGTTACAATCACAGCAATTCATTTATAAAAATGCGAGTAAACTTTTTTCGTTTATTACGCGAGCATTTTTTTAAAACAGTAAAAATCGTAATAAATAAAATTTGTGACCATAACTGTAAACTCTTGCGGAATACTTGTTTAAACTATTTTTATATCTTATTTTACTTAATACAAGTCACTAAGGGTTCCCATAAACCCACTTAGCTAATTTCTCAATTTTACGTTTTCTACCTGTCTGAACCTGGTTCGGTCAATAATTTCCTGCGGACACACCGCACAAAACCAAACCTTCAAATTTAGTTATCTTTTTTTCTTACTTAAATACCTTCCCAATGAGCCATCACACGAGTCATTTCGATCTCGTTTGCTTCGGATATAGCCGTTTTAAGTTGGACGAGCAAAGCTGCCAGCCAACACCAAAACAGCTCCAAACATCCTTCACTAAATGAATTAATGCAGAGAAACCACTCACCCAAATGCTCTCAAATTTTTATAACATAAACTAGACACCGCAAGCTTCAATTTGATATATCGATAATACACTTAATTTGACTAAGAAACAAAGCGGGAATAAAATTCCCAAAAACTGCCAGAAACAGCCCCTACACAGGAGTGTTCTGGACAGTCCGTGTTCACAGTCTTCTACAGGGTTTCGTGCAACCCAGAAAATTCTAAGATTTTAACACCATGTAGGGGACATCTCAAGCTTTAAAATGGAGTATGGCACGTCCCAATCGGACATCTGTAGAGGGAATTATGCTCTCCCAAAATTCGCCTAAAAACTATCAGTTTCTAGAAATTTCGCCAGAGTTTCCTTTGTTTTTCCAACGTTTTCCAAATTTGTACCAGTGATCTATGATCTCAAATAGTACCTAATAATCAGTGGGTGGCACACACAAGGACCAACAATGCCTTGGGGCATTTACAACCCATCACAATTTATTTTACTTATATAATACATATCACATTGCTTCTTAGATTTATACTTAATACGTTTCAATCATCAAAGTCCAACTGCATGCATCTTCTAAACATACACATAATCATGTTCCTAAAATAGGCCTATTTCCCTTCCATCATATTACATGATTACATATTACATCAAGTATTCGGGTACGGTTTACAATCTACATATGCATATTACACTTTACAACTCAAAGTCTTCAAATACAACATAATGTAAAAACCCCAAAATGATATATGTACTAGACTTAGGCAAAATGACATGAACAAATATGACAATGAATCTCATCCTACATACATATTGAATGTTCATGCCCTAAGTCTAGCCTAGGCCCAGTGGCCACCAAAATGCGAAATACTGCAAATACTCCAGCTAATCATCCTGCGGGCTTCTTGCCCGCTGCTCCTGCACCACTGCTACCTCCTGAAAGAAAGCCCCCAAGACGGGGTGAGATATATGAATATATCTCAGTAACCCAGAGGTTCTAGAGAATACTCCGCCCAATGGCTCACTTCGATGCATATAAATAATATAAAATAACTTCTTTAAAACAGGATACAACAAGGGATTTAGAGAAAATGGGGATCATAGGATACAAAATACGACGAAGCTGGAATGGTAGCTACCAACACCACGCAACGTCCTCGGCATATAAGCCTATGGGTCTCATCCAAGGCGTGTTCCTAGAACATCAACCAAGGTACCCCTCCCATCCACATACACCCGAGACTTCCTAGTGTGCTCCTATCCGGATCACACACCACGACCCTAGGTCAACTGGAACTCCCTCTCGGAGACCTATCCAGTGGAAGTCCGAAACACCCGAAGGCAAAATTGTCTGCTGGCCAGAGACTCGGGTACCAACATACATACTAAATGCATGATCATGTTATTCTACATTACTCATATACATTTTCTACCATCACCCCTCAACGGAATGGTGGAACACACAAGGGGAACAAGCCCCAGCACCAAGAGGTTACCTCAATAAGCCTATTCACTTATCTCCACAGTAGTATTTCTCGAGCTCGTTATACAACAGAAATGCCTACACAGAGGACATTCTCAATTAATTACTGTTCATATGAACACATGCAAGCTACTAATTCTACAAGCATGGTTCCAATTACTCACCTCAATCCCACTTGATTCAGGACCAAGGGCAATCCACCGAGCTCATATTTCGAGGTTCAAATCAATGTACGGCAACCTACAACAACCATGTACGAATCGTCAATACGCGGTAATTCTGTCAGAATACGAAAAAAACATCAAAACATCATCTTAACTTATAGAAATCGACATCCACTTCCACCTAGAATTTTATTAACATACTGTTTACACAATTTTCTCCTCTTGGCCGAATTGGCCAAGTTCAAAGTCCGTGATTTTCTTTCAAATATAACCATCTTTTTGCACTTCAATCCAAGAGATTCATCAACCATCAAGCCATAACATATTTAAATGAAACTCCATCCAAAGTCAGCCCCTTGGTGCGCATGTTATATGCTTGGAAACTCATCTTTTACCACTTATCAAGAAGAAGAAAATACAAGGTTATGACCACAAGAACACAAGGATTCTTTTTCTCAAAGCAACTAAGCATTTTAGGGACAAGAAAATACTCACAAGCTCCTCTTAACTCCCTTGGTTGTTACGGTTTGGAAGGAAAGAATTGAGCTGCTTGAGTTCACCTTGGTGGCACAGTTGAGAAGTAGAAATTGAGCTGCTTGATATCTAAAACACAAAGAGACAACCGACTAACACTAAGGCTCATTCAAGTTGCTTCATTAACTTGTTCTCACCAGATTTTTTTCTTGATCGTATACAAGGGAAGAAAGAACACAAGGCGGTCATATGTTTTGAATGGGAAAGAAAGGATCGAATAAGATGTATTGGGAACTACTTAGGACTTACCTCCTTCTCTCCTAAACAATTCAGCTGCTTGATGCTCTCAACCAAGTGAGAACCGACTTGATATCTTAAAACACTTAGAATTCTCTTTGGCCGTAAGAAAAGAAAGAAGGAAAACAAGGGTGGTCATGTGTTGGTGTAAGGAGGAGGAACCGATTTGATTAAAATTAAGGAGCTTACTTTCTTGGAAGCGACTTGGATGGTTTGTGCAATCAGAATTTTCTTGTTTAATATTTCCTTGACTCAACCTCATGCTTTACTTTTCCCATTTGCTTTTCATTTCCACCATTGGGAAGACAAGGGAACCGACTTTGTTGTTTAATCAAGACAAGGACTTAAGCATGACAAGGATTTAAGCATGACAAGGATTTAAGTTTTTTACTTCTTTCTTTTTGGTCCACGCTTGGCACAAGGACCTCACTTTCTTTTTTTATTCTTCTTTCCTTGTTGTTCCACGCTTGACACAAGGTTGCACCCTTGGCTTATTAAATTCCACCGCTTGGAGGAACAAAGTGATTACCTACTTTGATGTTTTGGGACTAAAGAGAACCGACTTGGATGTTATGAACACTAAGGACCTTAACTTTGTTTAACAACTAAGGATTTCACTTATCATTTGCTATTGTACCACCGTTTGAGAAATTGCTTTCCACCGCCAAGCCACTTTATTCTTTTGTTTCTATAGACTATTAAATTCCCTTACCATCTAATGAAGCAAGGCCAACGGATTTCATCACCTACTGGGTACCAAAATACATCATTTGTTTATATTTCCTCTACATCCTTTAGTTTATACTAAGTAAAATTAATTGGTAACAAGGTTAACAACAATTTATCAATTTATCGTTTTATGTATTTTGACCTTCTTTTCAGGATTTTCACTAATCCTTCCCTTTAATTCTCATTTAACATATTAATATTTAAACTTAAAAATGTGAGGTGTTATATTAAGCAGTAAACTTATGGTAAGGATATCTGGAGTTGTAGAAGTCCAAATTAATCTTATGATCCTTCATTGGGAAGCTTATAATGTCTAGTTTAACATACTAGAAGATGAGAAATTAATTATAAACAAGTCAAGTGCAGTTTTCACAAAACCGAACCTATATAAGGTTGGTACGTCACGTAATAATGTATCGTTGCTTCGTTGGTTTATGGGAACCACTTAGCATTCTTTGTATGTTCTTTGTGTGATATTTAAGCACTAGAATTTATATTCCGCAAATGTTTTTTGTTATGATCATGTTAAGGAAATTGTTTTGAATACGGTTGTTTTAAATGAAAAGTCATTTGATAAAAGAAAAAAATTACCGTATTTTAATTCAATTACCGTGATTATAACTATGCTTAATATTATAAGTATGGTTAATATGCCGGTCCGGAACGGGGTGTTACAATGTTCATACTTAGTTATGAATGAATGTGGGTCCGGGTCCTTCTGCAGATCTAATTGCTGGGTAGAATGGGTAAGAAAATTTGGATAGGATTAACGTAATATTTTAGTTATACCATATTTGTTTTTGGCCGTAGAGTTATAATTCGGTCTTATTTTTGTGTCCAAGAACGTTTTTCTTTTGGACATGATTTTAAAGTATTATAGTTATGGTTTTTGTCATTCCGTTTATTATTTTGTTTTCAATTTTTTTATAGGAAACTATTTATCCTTTTAAAGGATTATAAATTTATGTCCTTTCACCCCTTATAATTTAGTGGCGGAACCAGAAATTTACATGGGGGGTAGTCGAATCCAGAAAATATTATTTATATCTACACATTTAGTGGCGAGGGTTCAAGGGCAGCGCCCCGAAAAATATTTTTTGAAAGAAAATATTAAATAAAAACAAAAGATGTTATAGAAAACATATATACTATGTAAATTCCTTTGGACCATGCAACCACTCTTCCAAACTCCCATCGGCATGTATTCATACATCAACAAGTTTGAGTCCTCTCCACCTCTGCTCCTCCAAAATGTTATAGGGAACATATATATATATACTCCGTAAACATATAATTGTTTATTGCATGCGTAGGAAATGATATGATCCCCAATAGGAATGGAGGAATGGATCTACTAGGAATGGAAATTCTAACCCCAAATTCATCCACCAACACGACCTGTTAAGAACAGAGCGTATCTCACGCTACAGACCTCAGAATCGGACGTTTCCAAATCGAGGTGAAAGATCTCTTTCTGAATCGCGACTTTGACTCAAGAATCACCGAAAACCAACGCGTATATCAGGAGATATGAACCGAGACTATTTTGGACGAAAATTGAAGGTTTGGGTGATAGGGTTTGATACAAGAATTTGTGAACACAATCACAAAACGATAACTGGAAGGCGCCACAATCCAAAGATTGATAAGCCTATGAACGCCACAAGTATTAGCACCTTGATAAGTTCTGAGATTCTCAAAAGAACCCTAGAGAAGCTAGTCTCTCACAAAAAAAAAGGTTATCTTTTTATTCTGAATTCCCCCTTCAAAAGCTATGGTAGTGGGCAATATCCATATTGAGTTTAACCTAAAAGTGTTTACACATAAAAGAAAATAGACAACCCAATAATCCAGCCTAATAAGCCTTATTACAAAAGTTTAACTGAATATAAGAAAAATAAAATTAAGTGCAGAATTTGGGCCAAGTAAAAATAAAGCCTTCATGCATATCCATTGAGGCTTATTCTTCAAAGTCTTCAATTTGAATTAAGTGTATCATTTTGGGCTCTTCTTCCTTTAGACTTGGGCTTGTCTCAAGTAAAGTGGTCACCAAGAGATTTAGAGCCTCTTTAGCCTTTTTAGCTTTTGCTCTTGTCATTGGACCTCCAAGACCTTGTATGTCCTCCAAGTTTGTTGTCTTGGTCATGCCACCTCCTATGTCCTCATCATTCCCTCCTTCTTTAGAAGAATTTGTCCTCAAATTGTAATCCTCTTCTCTCCATAATGTCCTCCAAAAATGGCTTAAGAATTTAGTATGACGATCAGAGACAATGCTTCTTGGAAGTCCATGGAGTCTTACCACTTCCTTGAAAAACAAATCAGCAATATGGATTGCATCATCAACTTTTTTGCACGGAATAAAATTTGCCATCTTAGAAAACCTGTCCACCACAACAAAAATAGAATCTTTACCATTTTTAGACCGAGGTAGTCCTAACACAAAATCCATAGAAATATCAATCCAAGGGCAATCTGGAATAGGTAAAGGAGTATACAACCCATGAGGCAATAATTTAGACTTAGATTGCTTACATACAATGCATCTTTCACACAATTTATGTACATCACGCTTCATGTGTGGCCAATAAAAATGTTCATGCAGCATGTCTAGAGTCTTTTGGATTCCAAAATGTCCCATTAATCCCCCCGCATGTGCCTCTTTCACAAGTAATTCCCTAATGGAACCTTTAGGAACACACAATCTCTTTTCTTTAAACAAGTAATCATTATGCCTAAAGAATCCATTTTGAGCAGCATCCACACAAGTTTCATAGATTTGTGCAAAGTCTGGATCATGCTCATACAATGCCTTAATATGATCAAAACCAATGAACTTAGTTTCAAGAGTAGAGAACAAAGCATACCTTCTTGAAAGTGCATCTGCAACTACATTAGACTTACCTTTCTTGTGCTTGATCACATAGGGAAACTGCTCCAAGAACTCTACCCATTTGGCATGCCTTTTGTTAAGCTTGCCTTGTCCTTTTAAGTACTTTAAGGACTCATGGTCACTGTTGATGACAAACTCTTTGGGCAAGAGATAGTGTTGCCATGTTTGCAAAGCCCTTACCAATGCATACAATTCCTTATCATATGTGGAATAATTAAGAGCAGCCCCATTCAGTTTTTCACTAAAATAGGCAATGGGATGCCCCTCTTGCATCAAAACAGCCCATATCCCCACATTAGATGCATCACATTCAATCTCAAAAGATTTAGAAAAATTAGGCAATACAAGAATAGGTGCATGAGTTAATTTATCTTTGAGGGCAGCAAAGGCTTTCTCTTGTTTTTCACCCCATTTAAAACCAACATGCCTTTTAATCACTTCATTCAAGGGTGCAGCTATGGTACTGAAATCTTTAACAAATCTCCTATAGAAACTAGCTAAGCCATGAAAGCTTCTCACCTCACTTACATTCTTAGGAGTTGGCCACTCTTGAATAGATTTCACCTTCTCTTGATCAACTTGCACTCCTTGTGAGCTAACAACAAAACCAAGAAAAACAACATGGTCTATACAAAACACACATTTTTCCATGTTAGCATACAATTTCTCATGCCTTAGTGCTTCCACAACATACCTCAAATGTACAAGATGATCATCATAGGATTTGCTATAAATCAGAATATCATCAAAATACACTACAACAAACTTCCCTAAAAATTCCCTTAACACATGATTCATTAATCTCATGAAGGTACTAGGTTCATTAGTTAAACCAAAGGGCATAACCAACCATTCATACAGCCCATATTTAGTTTTAAAAGTTGTTTTCCATTCATCCCCTTCTCTAATCCTAATTTGATGGTATCCACTTTTCAAATCAATTTTAGAAAAGACACAAGCACCATGCAATTCATCCAATAAATCATCCAATCTAGGAATGGGGTGCCTATACTTTACCGTGATGTTATTGATGGCTCTACAATCAGTGCACATCCTCCAAGTTCCATCTTTCTTAGGTACTAGAATGACTGGAACTGCACATGGACTTAGGCTTTCTTGCACCCATCCTTTTTGCATCAAGTCTTCAACTTGTCTTTGAATCTCTTTAGTCTCTTGTGGGTTACTCCTATAGGCTGGTCTGTTAGGCAATGAAGCCCCTGGAATGAGATCAATTTGATGTTCTATACCTCTTAGAGGTGGTAACCCATGAGGAACCTCTTTAGGAAAAACATCTTTAAATTCCTGCAACATAGAAGAAACCTCATTTGGAAGAGAGTTAGTAGGACTTGCATCTTTGATATTATTACTCTCTTTACTCAAAAGTAAGAGCATTGGCTTTTTCAATTGCATAGCCTTTTTCACCTCTTTTTTTTTATAAACAAATTTTGTGTTTGTCTCTCTTTTTTTCTCTCTTTTTCTTGCTCTCTTCTAACCTTTTTCTCTCCACTTTCTTTTCTCTCTTGCTTTCTTTTATCTCTCATTTTCAAATGATCCTCACTAACTTCTATTGGAGTCAAAGGTGCAAGAATAGTCTTGCGTTCTTTATGCACAAAAGAGAATTTGTTGGTGTAACCATCATGAATAACTTTCTTATCATATTGCCAAGGTCTCCCTAGAAGCAAATGACAAGCCTCCATTGGTACCACATCACATAAAATTGTATCCTCATACTTTCCTATGGAGAAGTTCACATCAACTTGTTTGCTTACAGTCACTTCACCATCCTCACTAAGCCATTGAAGCTTGTGTGGCAACGGGTGAGGTTTGGTTTCCAAACCCAATTTTGACACCATTCTAGCACTTGCAACATTGGTACAACTCCCTCCATCAATAATTAAAGAGCATACCTTTCCTTGGATAAGGCATCTAGTATGAAAAATATTCTCCCTTTGACTATCATCCAGGTCTTTTGCTTGGCTACCCAACATCCTTCTTACCATAAACAAATCTCCTTCCGGTATTATTTCTCCAATATACTCATCTTCTTCATCATGTGAGGCAGAATCTGAAGAAGACTCACTAGTAATCTCTCCATCCTCTTTAAGTAAGATAGTCTTCTTAGTTGAACATTTTGAAGCTATGTGACCTCTTCCCAAACACTTCAAACATTTTATTTCACTATTCCTTATCTTCTTAGGGGTCTCATTGGACTTAATTTGAGTCCTTTGAGGTGCAGCAGTGGGTTGCTTGATGAAGTACCTCCCTCCTTCTTATTTCTGTCCTTCCAATTTGAAGAATTAAAATTAGAAGAGTTTTTCCTCATGACACCCTTTCTCTTGAGTTGTTGGTCTACCTTACTAGCTTGATGCACTAAACCCTCCAACTCCACATAATTTTGCAACTCCACAACATCCCTTATGTCACTATTCAGTCCATGCAAGAAACGTGCCATAGTAGCCTCTCGTTCCTCACTAACATTTGCTCTAATCAAGGAAACCTCCATCTTTTTATAATACTCATCTACACTCTTGTTACCTTGTGTAAGCCGTTGAAGTTTATTGTGAAGGTCTCTATGATAATGGGAAGGAACAAATCTTCTTCTCATTAGCCTTTTCATCTCCACCCAACTATCCACCAATGGTTCTTCATATCTTACCCTCTCCTTTTGCAATTGGTCCCACCAAATGAGAGCATAATCACTAAACTCCATTGCTGCCACCTTCATTTTCTTTTCTTCAGTATAGTTGTGACATGAAAATAAATGCTCAATCTTCATTTCCCACTGCAAATAGGCCTCCGGATCACTTTTTCCTTTAAAAGATGGTATACTTCACCCCTTCAATTCTGTCATCTCTAGCAACATTCTCATTATCTCTTCTTCTCCTTCTTTCATCCCTCCCTCTATGTCCATTATCATCATGATTCCCTTGATTTTCTAAGTGTTCAATTCTCTCATATAAGTCCTCTGTTTGCTCCCTTATCATCGTTTGCATTCGATCCATAATGGCATCGATTAGCAACATGTTTTCTCTCTCACGAGGAGGGCTACCTTCGCCACCTGCACCTGCCATAATTCAAGGAAAAGAACAAGAATAAAAGAAATTGGACCTCACCACTCGCTCACGTGTTTACACTCTTAAAATGTATCACTCGTGTTTGTTGCTCTCTATTAGGCTTTTGTGTAGTGTGCTCTCTTGCATTTTTCCTCTCAATAGCTCTCTCTTTAAGTTCTTAACAGAATCTCCAAGAACACTCAAGAGTACAATCCCAAACTCAAGAATTCGTAATGACACAATACAAATTGGAAATATGTCAAAGAAGGCAAGACAAAGAAAACCAAACCAAATTGAAGGAATTATTCAAGGAAGACATATATATAATATATATTATATTTTTTTATAAAACCTGATGCTTCAATAAAATGGAATTTGTAATTTTGGAATGAAAAATTCAGATTGCAGTAATGCTAAACTGAATTTGATTGAATTCCCCACAAAACAAGCTATTATTTAACACACTAACAGCATAATACTCAAGGAACATGGATCGAAAGGATTAAAAATCAGGAACAATGATGAACATAGGATGATCCTTAAGAACACAAGTGTAGAAATTATGAACACAACAAGAAATTGAAACAAACAGAATATCAAAGAAACAAATTAGGAACCAACAACAAATGCTAAAAACAGAATTGCACAATTCAAAATTAAAAACACAAATACTAGGGATTAGGGTTACCAAATGTGTGATCAGAATTGATGGAAACAATGGAGAAAATCAAACCCAATTCCAATCCTAGAACTGAGCTCTGATTACCACATGATATGATCCCCAATAGGAATGGAGGAATGGATCTACTAAGAATGGAAATTCTAACCCCAAATTCATCCACCAACACGACCTGTTAAGAACAGAGCGTATCTCACGCTACAAACCTCGGTATTGGACGTTTCCAAATCGAGGTGAAAGATCTCTTTCTGAATCATGACTTTGACTCAAGAATCACCGAAAAACGATGATATATCAAGAGATAAGAACCGAGACTATTTTGGACAAAAATTGAAGGTTTGGGTGATAGGGTTTGATACATGAATTTGTGAACACAATCAAGAAATGATAACTGGAAGGCGCCACAATCCAAAGATTGATAAGCCTATGAACGCCACAAGGATTAGCACCCTTGATAAGTTCTGAGATTCTCGAAAGAACCCTAGAGAAGCTAGTCTCTCACAAAAAAAAGGTTATCTTTTTATTCTCAATTTCCCCTTCAAAAGCTATGGTGTTCCCTTATAAAGTGGGCAACATCCATATTAAGTTTAACCTAAAAGTGGTTACACATAAAAGAAAATAGACAGCCCAATGATCCAGCCCAATAAGCCTTATCACAAAAGTTTAACTGAATATAAGAAAAATAAAATTAAGTGCAGAATATGGGCCAAGTAAAAATAAAGCCTTCATGCATATCCATTGAGGCTTATTCTTCAAAGTCTTCAATTTGAATTAAGTGTATCATTTTGGGATCCTTCCTTTAGACTTGGGCTTGTCTCAAGTAAAGTGGTCACCAAGAGATTTAGAGCCTCTTTAGCCTTTTTAGCTTTTGCTCTTGTCATTGGACCTCCAAGACCTTGTATGTCCTCCAAGTTTGTTGTCTTGGTCATGCCACTTCCTATGTCCTCATCAAACTGGCAAGGTGGAACAGAAAAGGGGAACAAGCCCCAGTACCAAGAGGTTACCTTAAATATTTTTCTCACAAGCTCCGCAGCAGCTTATCCCTCAACTTGGTACACAGCAGAATGCCTACACAGAGGACATTCCCAATCACTCATAGTTCAAACAATACATGCTAATTTACAATTATACATGCATTGAACCAATTACTTACCTCAATCCACTTGGTCCAGGACATGGGCAACTCCCTGATTCAAGGTTCGGGAATCAAGTCAACGTACGGCAACCTATACAATCACGTATAGTCATCAGTACGCGTCAAATAGCATCAAAACGCAAAAATCACGAAATCACCTCACCCACACATGGTAGGTTAGTACCCATCCTTGGGTTGCCATAAGGCCATTTCAAGTGTCGTTTCGCCGTTTTACGTCTTTTAAGCATCGTTTCGCTAAATAGTTCGCTCTAGGTTCATTTAGGTCTCTAAACACAATTCATTTTTTTCCATTGATTCAAACACTTTCCAACCATAACACAACCCATCTAAGTACCATATAACTACACCAATCATCATCCAAATCATTTTTCAACATCAATTCCTCAATTTTTTCCACAATGGCCGAATTATACCCTAGGGAATCCTAAACGATTTCTTTCCATTTTCAACCATTCCTCAACTCAACCAATCACATTATATCATCATTCTATCATACAACAACTCATTATCAACATCACAACACATTTTTCCAAGATTCCATGTCATGACCATCAAAATTATTCTAAGTTAAAATCATCAATTTTCACCTAGAATTTCCATTGCATTTATCAATAATACACATTATTCTAAGACATTTTCATGTACAAACTTTTCCCAATTTAGCTCTCTAACATCACACATCATACAATGCAAGCTTTAGGGTTCAATAATACAATCTCATGAATCAACCAACCAATAAGTGTAGAAACTTACTCAAAAGCTAGGCAATGGGCTCCTCCTAGACATACACTACCATTATAGCATTTAAAAGCTCCATGAACACCCTTGCTCCAATTTGAGCCGCGGCCTTGTGAGGGAAGGATCTCAAAATCCACTCACTTTCACGGTTCAACAAGGCCACCAATGGCTTTAGAAGACAATTTCCAACAAATTTCAAGTTAGACTTTGTTGGATTTGGTTAGGATTTGAGTGATTAAAGGAGAGAAGAAAAATTTGCATGGGGAAGGGTTGATGGCTCGGGTTTGGGAGAGAGAGGGGAGTGGGAAGATGATGAATAGTAATAGGGTGAGGTGGACTTAAGTGATTTTAAGTGGGGTGGGTCCCACGCCACCTCACGCGATTCAAAACGCGTCTGAACTCTCACTAAACGTCCGTAAATTCAAAACCTATTTAGAAACTCTAATTTTTAACATTAACTATTTTCCTTTATTTATGCTTGATCAGATGAATTCAGAGTCCTCCATTCGTTCAGAGAAAACACTGTTTTAGCTATTGCGCGCTGTTGGCACGCTTCCCCAAAATGACTTACTTTTATTAGATTTTATCAACAATCATATTTCCTAACTCAATAGACCATTTATAACTCATATTTGAAACCTAGAGCTCAAAATTCAATCGGCACGTTTTACGGTGCAATCGTACCGCAGTATTTTTACCTGCGAAAAATACTATTCACTGATTTTTCTGAAACTTTCCTGTCCACTCAATTTTTCGTTCTAAATCCATTTCCAGGGTTATTTTTACCATCTGAGACCTTCTACTCAATTTTTATCTTCCTAGGGTTGCGTGTTGGCTAATTACCGTTTTGCCCTTTCTTTGTATTTTACCCTAATCTTCAGGATTTTTCACTAATCCTTCACTTAATTACTCACTTAATATTTTAATATTTGATTTAAAAATGTGAGGTGTTATATTCACCCCACCTTTTCCAGTTTTGTCCGCAAAATTAACTCATGCTCGTCCGCTAACTCAGGATACAGCCGGAGAACCTCATCCTCCCGTTCCCAAGTAGCAACCTCAAGTGTGTATCTTTACCATTTTACTTTTATCATAAACATAGTCTCCTTTTCGTGATACTCATTATCCTTTGACCCTTCACAATTACTCGTCTCTCATGGTTCTGTGACCTTTTAATTCACAATACTTTAAACTTTCTCTGGTTTACCGTTTCACTTCCGCTGATTTTTAGGTAATAACATAACCATATTACAGATTTATTGGTATCAATTCACCTCATTCTCATCTCTATCTATCTTTCTGACCCATGGTCGTTCTCAAAAGCATCTAATCATTTTCATACCAGGCTCTAACCGTTCTCATGCACATTCACTAGTTATTCCTGGAGTATTTCCAACTCACATGTTCTTTAGTACTTAACTCTTTTCGCTGTCCTCACTGTTTCAACCATCCCCAAACATACCAGTCCTTTCCATTACTGTTACTACTCTTATCATCTCGTTGTTTTCTTGGCTTTCACCCAAGCACATACTTTCTAGTTTCAAAGGCACTTTGTCGTATCCTATAATTCCGACTCACATTAATTTCTATACTCATATACTTTATTTTTCCTTTTCACGTGTCTTCACCTCTTCTTAGGTACTCACAACTATATCTTTCTCTTTGTGATACGAAACTAACAATCCTCACAATAGTTTATGTTTCTGATTAACCATTTAAGGTCCTTTAACCACAAACACACTCCTGAATTTTTCCATCTACAACCTCATATTCATAATTTACGCTCACTGTTACTCTCTTTATTAACTTAACCATCTCAACTTTATCAACTCAGTCAGCTCAACTCCATACTTAGACCTCTCACAGTCTAAACACAACACTCATCAATGACCTCCACATCAAGGCCTCATGCTTAATTTTTTTTTTCCACTAACTATTTTCAACTTTTATTCCACTCCGACGTTGCAACTTAACCATATGTTCCACTTATTTATACCACTGTTTGTAATCATCGTCATTTAATCTTGGATGTCAAACTCAAAATAATATCACCTTACAATTTTACCAACTTTCACCAAACACCTTGGGACGAATCATTTTCCAAACCCATTTCACTACTAACTGATGGACCCTTAAAATGCCATGTCTCTCACATGCAAGTCTCATCCTATAGGAATCTTTGAGACTTAATTATCAAGTCACATAAAACTAAATCCATCCTTGCCACTACTTATACAATTCCCCATTGGTTTGTATACCAATCTCTCGGAATATTCAAAGATACCACAAGTACTCAACCATACACCATTAGTACCTAACCAAAACAACATCAATATTGTGCATTTTCCACACACTTTCCACCATAAGTGGTATATGCGATTATATATATAACGCTCCTCAATCCACTCTATCAGTACAACCAAGCTATCAACTTTTAGGCAACCGATCGCAATTCTGATTTCCAACTATTACTACACATTCGTGCTTGATTCCATCACAGTTTACCTTTTATAGGGGCTTATAATTCACCGTTTTAACCTGAACTCTTGATCATCACCAGTCTTCTTAGAAGGACACTTACTCCATCTGTCAACATTAAATCACACTATTATCTCCTTTATCATAAGGCGAGGATTCCAACAAACTTACTACCTCACTTGGAGCCGATATTATTTCGTCGAACTTACTTTACACCCACAATAGTGCTTCACTATCACACTTCTAATTTCTTACACACTATGCCTCACCTCTTATATCCAAATCTAACATATTATTGTTCATTTACAAATATCTGACCTCATATTTTGCGTTAATCACATTGAAGAACTCTCTCAATACAGTGGGTAACAACATTCACAGGTTTTAACCGCTCGAGCTCTTGCTGTCCTCAGGGCCCCAGATGTAATGACCCACCGATCAGAGAATCCACCCATATGATCCCTGCTGTAATAATAACTTACCACTAGCTATCCTTATTCAAGGAGCATCCCCCAATTGTTTCTGCTTTGTGCTTTTATATCAAGTATCCCTATTATACTAACAGTTACACCAGTGAGGAACACTTCCTCGTCTCACATTACTCATATAAAATAATAAGTCTCCGGGAACGTAATCCACACAGAGATAACCATACCCTCCGGGCACACAAGCCACACAGAGATATCCATAATATCATGTCGTACCACATACACCCAGTGCATAGAGAAATTTATATTCACAATATATCTGTATATCACAGCCAACGTGTACCCAGTACACACCAGATCACACTTGGACCTTGTCCATTTGGTGTTGTATCATATCCGTATATACGGCAAAACTGTTTTGTATACACTGCCACTTCCGGTGATATGACTTTTTAATTCACAATATTTTAAATTTTCCATGGGGCACAGTTGCACTTTCACTAATTTTATAGGTAAAAATATAGCTATTTTGCAAATTTGTCTGTCTAACCTCACTTCATTTTCATCTTTGTCTATTTTTCTGACTCAAGCTCATGTACAACAACATCGGACAGTCTCCAAGTATATTTATCGGTCATTTCTTGAACACTTTAACTCTCTTTTATTTAGTAGTTCAATTCTTTCGCTGTCAATACTGTTTCAACAATACCTTACTATACCAGTCCTTTCCACTAATGATACTAATCTTACAATTTCGTTGATGCTTTAGCTTTACCACAAGCATATCGGATCAACAGCCACTCCTGTAGATGCGATGACGTGTCCAAGAAACTAGATCTCATGTAACCAAAACTCACACTTGGATGGTTTGGCATATAACTGATGATCCCTTAAAATCTGTAAGACTATTTTCAAATGCTCTGCGTGCTCTTCTTTACTCTTGGAGTAGATCAGAATATCATCAATAAATACCACAACAAACTGATCTAAATGTGGTTTGAAAATCCGGTTCATATAACTCATGAACACGGCCGGGGCATTAGTAAGCCCAAATGGGATCACTAGATACTCATAGTGCCCATATCTAGATCGGAAAGCCGTCTTCGGAATATCCTCTGATTTTACCCGGATCTGGTGATATCCAGAACGAAGATCAATCTTTGAGAACACTGAAGCACCCCTAACATATATTTTCATAGTAACAGCTGCTCTAGCAGCTCTTCAACAAACTTTGAATACTGCCAGTGAAGCCGATCTATAGAGGTTGGCTGAGGCCAGAGAAAGAGACATGGAGTACATGAGGAAGACCAGTGAAGATCTCGTGGCTCAGAACAGAATGGCGAAGATGGAGATGATGAGACTATTATTGGTTGAGATTTGAGCAAGACCTCCACCACCACCACCACCATAACCACAGTAGGACATACAAGAGTATTATAGGACACGAGGTAAGGATGCTGCAGGCAAGAGTCTCTATAGGAAGAGTACTCCCTGGAACGGGAAGACTAAGGGGTTGCAAGTGAAGCAGAACAGAAACAAGTCTAAGAGAAATAGGAACTTTAAGAAGGGCTTAATTGATATGATAGCGGACAAGCTGGCTGGTCATTGAACCAGAGATTTTGTAGAGTTGATCAGGAAGTGCTAGAATATTCAGGAATACTACCGTACCAGAGGAAAGGAAGTAGTGGGAAAGAGCTTCAGTGGGAGGACTACGCCCTGGAAGGGTAAGGGAAAAGGTTTGCAAGCACAGCAGAATACCAAGTTTAAGAAGAATCCCTTTGTGAAGAATGGACGCGGCATGTCTGGTGCAGGGAAGATTCCCACTTGTGCCAAGTGTGAGAATATGCATATAGGTGTTTGTCGACTGGGGCAGAATGTTTGCTTCAGTTGTGGTCAGGCAGGACACTATTCTAGAGAGTGCCCTAAGAAGATGGGGCAAGTTGCAGCTATTCAGGCGATCCCAATTCAGTCGGTGCCTACTCAGAGAGCCATAGAGGAGCCTATGGCGCCTACTAGTGCCAGGGTATATGCAGTGACACAGCAGAAGGCTGAGAGGTCTCCAAACCTTATCAGAGGTACTATTCTTATCAGAGGATATGCATTTGATGCCATGTTTGATTCCGGAGCTACCCACTCCTTTATATCAGAATTTGTTGCTAATGGATTACATTTTCCCATTCATGAGTTCACGGCTCCCATGGTAGTGAAGACTGCCACCGGAGACATTGTTTCTACTTCTTTGAAGTGCAAAGAAGTCAGATTCATATATGAGCAAGAAGAGTATATGGTGGATTTGATAGTGCTTGAGGGCATGAATCTACATATTATATTGGGTATGGATTGGCTGGTTCGGTATGGTGTGATGCTCGACTGTTGTAGTAGGAGCATTTTCTTTTCTTCAAAAGGAGAAAAGCCGGACAGTTTGTACTTGACGGCACCGCAGTTAAATAAGGCTCTAGATGAGGGAGATGCAGGATATATTATCCTGGGAGGACTCGTAGGAGACTCCAAAGAACCTACTGCTAATATTCCGGTTGTATGCGAGTTTGAAAATGTATTTCCAGAAGAAAGTCCTCATTTTTCACCTGAGAGGGAGATTGAATTCTTAATTGACTTAGTACCTGGTGTGGGGCCTATCTCATTGGCTCCATACCGGATGTCACCAGTGGAGTTAGCTGAGCTGAAGAAGCAGTTAGAAGAATTGTCCCGCAAGAACTTTATCAGACCGAGTGTATCTTCTTGGGGTGCACCAGTCGTCTTCGTGAAGAAGAAGGATGGGACTATGAGGTTGTGCACTGATTATCGACAGTTAAACAAGGTGACAGTAAAGAACAAGTATCCTCTACCACGCATTGATGATCTGTTGGATCAGCTTAGGGGTGCTTCAGTGTTCTCAAAGATTGATCTTCGTTCCGGATATCACCAGATCCGGGTAAAAGCAGAGGATATTCCGAATACGGCTTTTCGATCTAGAAATGGGCACTATGAGTATCTAGTGATCCCATTTGGGCTTACTAATGCCCCGGCCGTGTTCATGAGTTATATGAACCAAATTTTCAAACCACATTTAGATTAGTTTGTTGTGGTATTTATTGATGATATTCTGATTTACTCCAAGAGTAAAGAAGAGCACGCAGAGCATTTGAAAATAGTCTTACAGATTTTAAGGGATCATCAGTTATATGCCAAACCATCCAAGTGTGAGTTTTGGTTATATGAGATCCAGTTTCTTGGACACGTCATCTCATCTATAGGAGTGGCTATTGATCTGAGTAAAATTGAAGCTGTGCTGGATTGGGAGAGACCCAAGAGTGTTACTGAGATCCGGAGTTTTCTGGGTTTAGCCGGATACTACAGGCGATTTATTAATGGATTCTCCATAATCGCCTTGCCATTGACTAGGTTGACCCGAAAAGGGGTGCCATTTGCATGGACCCTTGGGTGTGATGTGAGTTTTCAATAATTGAAAGATAAGTTGACTACCGCACTGGTTCTGATTCTTCCTGATCCGGAGAAGAGATTTGAGATCTATTGTGATGCATCCAAGTATGGATTAGGGTGTGTGTTGATGCAGGAGCGAAAGGTAGTGGCCTATGCTTCTAGACAGTTGAGACCACATGAAGAGAATTACACTACTCATGATCTTGAGTTAGCGGCCGTGGTTTTTGCATCGAAAATATGGAGACACTTCTTGTATGGTGCTACCTTCACAGTTTTTAGTGATCACAAAAGCTTGAAGTATTTATTCGATCAAAAGGAGCTTAATATGAGACAAAGGAGATGGATGGAATTCCTGAAGGATTATGAGTTTGACCTTCAGTATCACCCTAGAAAGGCGAATGTCGTGGTTGATGCCTTGAGCAGAAAGACCACAGGTGAGACTTCATATTTCATGACTACGGTCGAAGTTCGAAATTCGTTAATGGGAAAAGTTAAAGCGGCCCAAGTGCTTGATGAAAGGATCCAAATGATGAAAGAGCAAGATTTTGTGTTCACCGATGCTTCTCATGTGAAATACTACAAAGATCGGTTAATTGTCCCGAAGGGACCAATGGTAGAAGAAGTGTTAACAGAGGGTTATATGGGTAAGTACACCATCCACCCAGGTGCAACTAAGATGTACCAAGATTTGAAACAGAATTTTTGGTGGTCTTGGATGAAGAAAGACATAGCCCAGTTTGTGAATAAGTGCCTTATTTGTCAGAAGGTAAAAATTGAACATCAGAAGCCTTCTGGTTTGCTACAACATTAGATATTCCGGAGTGAAAGTGGATGAGTATATCCATGGACTTGTTGTTGGATTACCGAGAAGCCAGGCTGGATTTGATTCCATATGGGTTGTGGTTGATAGGTTGACTAAATCCACCCATTTCATTCTAGTCAAGACGACTTTCTCCACAGAGCAGCTAGCCAGACTATATGTCAGAGAGATTGTGAAGCTTCATGGCATTCCCGAAAGTATAGTCAGTGATCGGGATCCAAAGTTTACTTCACGCTTCTGGGAAGCGTTACATGAAGCCTTTGGTACTCAATTAAGATTTAGTACTGCTTATCACCCGCAGACAGATGGTCAGATAGAGAGGACCATTCAGACACTGGAGGACATGCTGAGAGCATGTGTGCTTGAGCAGGGTAATGCTTGGGACAAGTACCTGCCACTGGTTGAGTTCTCCTACAACAACAGTTATCATGCCAGTCTGGGCATGGCTCCTTATGAGGCCTTGTATGGCTGTAGGTGTAGACCACTTACTTGTTGGACGGAGATCGGAGAAAGACAGTTATTGGGGCCAGACTTGGTCCAAGAGACTACAAAGCAAATTGAGATGATCAGAGATAGGCTGAAGAAAGCCCAGAGCCGTCAGAAGAGTTACTATGATGCCAAGCACAGAGCCCTTGAGTTTTCTGAAGGGGATCATGTATTCATCCGACTATCACCTACTACAGGTGTTGGGCGTGCCTTGGGAGTGAGGAAGTTGAGTCCACGGTTCATTGGGCCCTACCAGATAATAAAGAAGGTCGGACCGGTGGCATATCAACTTGCTCTACCTCCCAACTTGGCGAATTTACATGACGTCTTTCATGTGAGTCAGCACCGCAGATATATATATATGATGATTCACACATTGTACAGCCTGATGACATAGAGGTTAAGAAGGATTTGAAGTTTGTTGTTGGACCTTCTAAGGTCCTTGCTCGAGATGAGAAACAACTTCGAAATAGAATCATTCCCATGATCAAGATCCAATGGGAAGAATTGGCACCTAAGGATGCCATATGGGAGCAGGAGGATGATATTCTCCGGCGATATCCCGATTTTGATATCAGGTATGATCCGATTTTGAGGACACAATCTTTTTAAAAGGTGTGGTGAATATAATAACCCTAATTACATGACTTTTAAATTAGAGGGTTATAATGAGGACCTTATGGTCATAAATAGAATAAGGATGGAATTCTAAGAATTTTGATACCCATATTGATGGTATTTTGCACAGATGAATTTTCATCTGTTAATTTTGACTGATGACACAGTAACCGTTAGTAGAATAGCTCTAAGTTAGCAAATTATAGTTAGAGAGCTAATCTAATGATATAAACATCATGAATGAGGTTAGGATATGATTTGATGAAGATTGATACCCATATTGGGGTATTTTTGAAAAGTCACTTCTGCCGGATATTTTGTACTGCTGTAGCAGCAGCCGGTAGAATCCCGAAACGGGAAAAAGATGAAAAAATGGAAATAAAGACCAATATATGCGTAACAAGTCATAATTAGACCAAAAATGTTAAAGTTAAGAAGATTATGAAATCCGGGTACAGTTAAGAACACCGGTAAAGATTACCGTGCAATTAAACAACTGTTAGTGGATCTGTGATCGACTAAACAAATTTTTAAGTTATGAACATGATAATTAGACAAAATTAATGTTAAGTACTTAAATTTAGAGTCTTGGAAGTTTCCGGGTAAACAAATTTGACGATGGATCAGTTAAAAATTACACCGAGTCTCACTAAAGGACGAATGGTCACTTAGTGACATGGCAACCCTAATTAGGGCACCTTCCCCTCCCATTTCAGATCTGAATCAGCAGCCCCTTGCTCCTTCTCTCTCTAAAATTTCATTTTTGAAAACTCTCTCACTTCTCTCTAAGATTTCTTCGCCTAAATCTCTCCAAACCACCAAACTTCCTTCACAAAGATTGTTCCCCTCACTCTCCTATTCACAACCATACCATTTTCATGGTGTGAATCAAAATTTTTGTGTCCCTTGTTATCCCAAACAGCCATGGTTTTGTGAAGAGCAAAGGCTATGGAGTTGTGTTCTTGAGCTCTCTTGAAGAACCACACTTGCTTGCTTGTTTCACTTGATTTCTAGTGTAAGTTTCCTTAAACTTTTCTTGAAAAATCTCATCTTTCTCTCTTGTGTTCATCAGCTTTAACTCTTCAGCATGTTCTTGAAGGTGTGTTCATGTTTAATGGAGAATTCTTGGTGCTAAAAGGTGGAGCTTGAAGCTAAAGGTGTGAGCTTGAAGATGTAAGCTTCACTTTTGAAAAGATGACCCAAAAAGCCTTCCTTTTTCCTTGTATATGCCATGGTTTTGTCATGTTCATGGGGGGAATATTGTTGTAATTTGATAAAAATGAGTTCTTGATGTTGGAAAGTGTGGAGAATCATGAGTTGAACCAAGGATAATGTTAAAAATGCAACCTTTAAGCTTAAGAACGCTAATCTTGCTTAAGGATGGAATTTAAACCTTAATGACACTATCATATCAAATCTTCCCCCTTAAGTATATGAGGGTTTAGTTGTGTTAAGAATAAGGAAATGATGAATTAATGGATTAATTAAGGGTAAGGATTACTTAGCTAAAGAAAGGATTAAGAAATAAGCTTAAAAACCCTAATTAGCACACTAATAATTTGGCCATGTATGCTTAAGATAGGGTCACTATGTTAAAATTAATATTAAGGCCTAATTAGGATATTAATTTAGTGGTTAAGTGAAGGGGATTATGCATAATACACTAATTAATGAGTAAACTCTAAAATTAGACTTAAGTAGGGTTTAGGTGCACTAATCAAGTAATTAGTGAACTTTAAATATCATGACATAATGTGACTAAGGGAATTCCACGAATTCTTTCTCCCTCTGTGCTTACTCAAATTAGGCTCATAATATGTCGAATTAAAGATAAAGGTGTCTAGTTGTCTACATAAAAATTTGAGAGAAATTGGTTTAGTATATTTTCCAGAATCGCAGAAATGGTAAAGGATGTTTAGGGCCCTGTTCGGAGTTGGCAAACAGCTTTGTTTGTCCAACTTCAAATGATGATAACCGGAGCTAGAAAACTCCAAATAAGGCATGTGATACCTTGTTGGAAAGTTAATTAAGTCTAGATTAACATACTAAAAGATGAGAATTTTATAACAAGTGAGTCGCTCTCAGTAAGTAGAAAACAGAAGCATGTACAGTTATGGAAAAACTGTAAAAGTGATATTTAAGCTAAGTGGGCTTAGGGGAAACCTTAGTAACTTATAATAATCACAAATATAGCTTGGATGAGTTCAAAATAATCTAAGTTACGTAAGTGAGCCTTGCATGTGATTCTAAGCTATGTAGGTAATTGAAGGTTAAAGTGGCTTGTAATAATGCACAAAAATATGTAATAAGTAATAGTTGGTCTAGACTTGTAACGGGCATATTATTGGCATATGAGTATGAAAAGTGGAATAATTAAAAGATTAAGTCGTGGATATGACTTGATTAATTAATATGTAATTAATGATGTGAATGGTTCCTGCTCTAGGTTTGCCTAGAGAGCTTGGCACTTGAGAGTGTACTGGAGCATCGGTATTGGACTGTTGGAGTTGGGCTGTTGATAAGCTCAGTGAGGTAAGCTCCTAGTTCTAGTTGACTCCTCTCTCTTGTGGCCCCACCATGATGGTGGGAATTATGGTTGTATTGTATGAAACTATGAAAGTATATGGTATGATGTATATGTGCATTCATTCACATTCATATAGATGTTATATGATCTTGATGTTATGATGATGCACTGATGATATATGTTATGAGGATCCTGGCCAGTGATCATGGTATATAGGCTGCCTATGACTTGACTCTGGGAGCTATTTCATACTGAGGTTGTGTTGACTGTCTATGGCTTGACCCAGGAAGTCACACATGTGTAACCGTCTATGGCTTTGACCCTGGGGTTACACAAGGATGATAAGATGATGCTATGTTTATGTTGTATGTCTGTATTATATGCTTTATATATGACTTGTTATGCAGGAAGTGGGCTCAGGGGTTAGAGGATCCTCTATGAACCTTGAGCTTACTGAGATGTTGTTATCTTACCCCGTTTGGGGACATCATTTCAGGTACCCAGAGTAGTGGTGATGCTTCTAGGGGCAAGGCCCCCGCATTGGAGTAGTTGATGATGCAGATAATTATTTTAGACTATGTTTAGACTTATGATGATATATGGATTTGTTAACATGCTTAATTATATATGGAGATTATGTTACGTATTTATTTAGGCTCATGATTGTATCCTTAGAGCCATGGATTAATTACTGATGTTTTTATACTTTGAATTAATATAGACTTGATGCATGTATTCAGTTAATTTGGGCATGGAGTCTTCTTGTTTGTATTGACCCATTGAGGGGATTGCAGTTCGTGTGGACTTGCAAGCTGTCTGTTTAAATTATCATATTTATCAGGTTAAATATTTGTGTGGGAACCATGTTCCCAGTTATCCGAAATACAGCCGTTATGTTGTCCGTGAGACTCCGTCAGGAATGACACTTGATGTCATATCTTGATGGTCAATGGCCACTAAAACTGGCTCATAGGAGTAATTAGTATATGTATGTTTAGATTTACGCTTTCGCAGTATCTCACGTGAACGTTTTTAGAAATGTTTTCAGAAAATGTTTTAAAAAAAAGTTTACTCATACTTTTGTAAAATGCTTTCTTATTCTTTTAAAATAAAGTCTTCCGCTGTGTATGCTAAATATCATGCATGTTAACAACCGGAGTACTACGGGGTGTTACATTTATGGTATCAGTGCAGTTTCACCGGGACGTTCACCGATTTATTGCTTAAGTGTTAACTACCTATAGAGTGTTTCTTTGAGTGTTTTGATAATGCATATGTCATCACTTGTATGAGCGTAGCTAACTCATTCTGGGTGTAGTTGTGTGCAATTATCATGGCTCCTCAAAGGAGGACTCATCGGGTAGTTGAGGATCCAACACCGGATCCCGTAGCAGCTGCTCTAGCAGCTTTTCAGCAGACTTTGAATATTGCCAGTGAAGCTAATTTTCAGAGGTTGGCTGAGGCTAGAGAGAGATGTAGCACATGAGGAAGACCAGTGAGGATCTTATGGCTCAGAACAGATTGGCGAACATGGAGATGATGAGACTATTATTGGCTGAGTTCGAGCAAGACCTCTACTACCTCCACCACCACCACCACAACGGCAGGACATACAGGAGTATAATATGACACGAGGTAAGGATACTACAGGCAAGAGTCACCATAGGAAGAGTACTCCCTGGAATGGGAAGAGCAAGGGCTTGCAAGTGAAGCAGAAAGAAAACAAGTCTAAGAGAAATAGGAACTTTAAGAAGGGCCTGAATGATATGATAGCGGACAAGCTGGCTGGTCATTGTACCAGAGATCTTGTAGAGTTGATCAGGAAATGCCAGGATATTCAGGAATATTACCGTACCAGAGGTAAAGAAGCAGCAGGGAAGATCCCCACTTGTGCCAAGTGTGGGAAGACACATCCAAGTGTTTGTGGACTGGGGAAGAATGTTTGCTTCAGTTGTTTTCAGGAAGGACACTATTTCTGGGAGTTCCCCAAGAGGACGGGTCAAGTTGCAGCTATTCAGGCGATCCTAATTCAGTCGGTGCCTACTTAAAGAGCCATAGAGGAACCGATGGCGCACACTAGTGCCAGGGTATATGCAGTGACACAGCAGGAGGCTGAGAGGTCTCCAAACCTTATCAAAGGTACTATTCTTATCAGAGGATATGCATTTGATGCCATGTTTGATTCCGGAGCTACCCACTCCTTCATATCAGAATTTGTTGCTAATGGATTACATTTGCCCATTCATGAGTTCACGCCTCCCATGGTAGTGAAGACTGCCACCGGAGACATTGTTTCTACTTCTTTGAAGTGCAAAGAAGTCATATTCATATATGAGCAAGAAGATTATATGGTGGATTTGATAGTGCTTTAGGGCATGAATCTACATATTATATTGGGTATGGATTGGCTGGTTCGGTATGGTGTGATGCTCGACTGTTGTAGCAGGAGCATTTTCTTTTCTTCAAAAGGAGAAAAGCCGGACAGTTTGTACTTGACGGCAACGCAGTTAAATAAGGCTCTAGATATGCAGGATACATTATCCTGGGAGGACTCGTAGGAGACTCCAAAGAACCTACTGCTAATATTCCGGTTGTATGTGAGTTTGAAGATGTATTTCCAGAAGAAATTCCTCATTTTTCACCTGAGAGGGAGATTGAATTCTCAATTGACTTAGTACCTGGTGTGGGGCCTATCTCATTGGCTCCATACCGGATGTCACCAGTGGAGTTAGCTGAGCTGAAGAAGCAGTTAGAAGAATTGTCCCGTAAGAACTTTATCAGACCGAGTGTATCTCCTTGGGGTGCACCAGTCATTTTCGTGAAGAAGAAAGAACTATGAGGTTGTGCACTGATTATAGATAGTTAAACAAGGTGACAGTAAAGAACAAGTATCCTCTACCACGCATTGATGATCTGTTGGATCAGCTCAGGGGTGCTTCAGTGTTCCGAAGACGGCTTTTCGATCCAGATATGGGCACTATGAGTATCTAGTGATCCCATTTGGGCTTACTAATGCCCCGGCCGTGTTCATGAGTTATATGAACCGGATTTTCAAACCACATTTAGATGAGCTTGTTGTGGTATTTATTGATGATATTCTGATCTACTCCAAGAGTAAAGAAGAGCACGCAGAGCATTTGAAAATAGTCTTACAGATTTTAAGGGATCATCATTTATATGCCAAACCATCCAAGTGTGAGTTTTGGTTACATGAGATCCAGTTTCTTGGACACATCATCTCATCTACAGGAGTGGCTGTTGATCCGAGTAAAATTAAAGTTGTGCTGGATTGGGAGAGACCCAAGAGTGTTACTGAGATCCGGAGTTTTCTGGGTTTAGTCGGATACTACAGGCGGTTTATTAATGGATTCTCCAGAATCACCTTGCCATTGACTAGGTTGACCCGAAAAGGGGTGCCATTTGCATGGACCCTTGGGTGTGATGTGAGCTTTCAAGAATTGAAAGATAAGTTGACTACCGCACCGGTTCTGATTCTTCCTAATTCGGAGAAGAGATTTGAGATCTATTGTGATGCATCCAAGTATGGGTTAGGGTGTGTGTTGATGTAGGAGCGAAAGGTAGTGTGGCCTATGCTTCTAGACAGTTGAGACCACATGAGGAGAACTACCCTACTCATGATCTTGAGTTAGCAGCTGTGGTTTTTGCCTTGAAAATATGGAGACACTTCTTGTACGGTGCTACTTTCACAGTTTTTAGTGACCACAAAAGCGTGAAGTACCTATTCGATAAAAAAGAGCTTAATATGAGGCAAAAGAGATGATGGATGGAGTTCCTGGAAGATTATGAGTTCGACCTTCAGTATCACCCTGGATAGGCGAATGTAGTGTTTGATGCCTTGAGCAGAAAGACCACGAGTGTGGCTAGCATGATGATTGCAGAGTATGATTTGATTGAGGAATTCAGAGATTTGAGAATTTCTGTGACACCATTGGAGACTTCATATTTCATGACTACAGTTGAAGTCTGAAATTCATTAATGGAGAGAGTTAAAGCGGCCCAAGTGCTTGATGAAAGGATTCAAATAATGAAAGGGCAAGATTTTGTGTTTACCGATGCTTCTAATGTGAAATATTACAAAGATCGGTTAATTGTCCCGAAGGGACCAATGGTAGAAGAAGTGTTAATAGAGGGTCATATGGGTTAGTACACCATTCACCCAGGTGCAACCAAGATGTATCAAGATTTGAAGCGGAACTTTTAGTGGTCAGGAATGAAGAAAGACATAGCTCAGTTTGTGAATAAGTGCCTTATTTGTCAGAAGGTAAAAATTGAGCATCAGAAGCCTTCTGGTTTGTTATAGCCATTAGATATTCCGGAGTGGAAGTGGACGAGTATATCCGTGGACTTTGTTGTTGGATTACCGAGAAGCCAGGCTGTATTTGATTCCATATGGGTTGAGGTTGATAGGTTGACTAAATCCGCCCATTTCATTCCAGTCAAGACGACTTTCTCCACAAAGCAGCTAGCCAGACTATATGTCAGAGAGATTGTGACGCTTCATGGCATTCCCGAAAGTATAGTCAGTGATCGGGATCTGAAGTTTACTTCACGCTTCTGGGAAGCGTTACATGAAGCCTTTGGTACTCAATTGAGATTGAGTACTTGTAACACCCTCCCTTGTATGCATCCAAGAGAGTTTGTTTGCTAAGCGAAATTAGAGTTCTTTCGACAAATTTTAATTATTGAAAAATCATTTTGATGTTGCTAATGAAAACTTATACTTGAAATCAAGTTCCTCACACAAATCAGAGTACGCTTTCAAAATTTCTTAAGTTGCTGAAAATATTATTTTCCTAGCAGACCTTGCTGTCTTTAAAAATTCGTATAAAATCAAGTTTTCAAACTTCCATTGTAACGTTTTTGTAAACAAAAACTAGACACGTGGGGCTTCGTGTGCATATAAAATAATAACAAAATCAGAGGTCGTTTGCCCCTCGAAACAGAACTCGCAAAGTCCTCGCAAGGCTGTTTGAAAATCAGCACTTTAGTTAAAACGTCAGCATTTCTTTTCACAAAACGTTCCCAGGATTTGTTTCCAAAATACTTGCTAATAATAAGAGTCTTAAAACAGCAGTAAAATCATAATATAACAATAATCTAAACTTCACAATTTAATACAGTTATCCATCAGATAAACAACAACAACAAAGTCCAAACAGCAGCACATAACAACAAATATCCATGTAATCAAGTCTTCATATGCTCTTCCGTCCTCCTTCCAATTTGTAAAAATAGCAGCCCCAAAGGGGTGAGAAAAATCCCAGTAGTGTGGCAACAAAACTAGTAATACAACAGTACTAACTAAATACAGAATTACAAAACAGTCACATCATCAATTCAAATCCGTCAAGTACTAACCATTTTCATAGTGCGTATATAACGCCAGAAGTGTACGTTCATAGCACTACGGTGCACGTATAAATGAATCATAATCATAGTGCGTATATAACGCCAGAAGTGTACGTTCATAGCACTACTGTGCACGTATCACTAACATAATATCATATTGCGTATATAACGCCAGAAGTGTACGTTCATAGCACTACGGTGCACGTATCACTAACAGAACAGTGGAGTACCCTGGGTGGCTCCTCAGAAGGGCTCCAACTGTACCTAAGCGAACTGAAGCCAAGTGTCCCATACCCTGGTACCGGAGGGATGCCTATATGATTCGTGCTCAAACGTATGCTTACTTTTCATACTTATTTTTAATTTAGAAAACAACATGAAATTGATGCATGTATGCTATGCCATGGTTCACACATAAACAAAAATCTAAAAATTATGACATGAGTATGCATCACTAAATAATAATCAGAATGGCATATACACCATGGATTTCCAATATCAAGTTGCTGAATATATTTACTTTTCAAAACAGAATATCCAGCATATCATATTCAAGAATAGCATACGAATGACATATACATACTTCGAATCCAAATCATGAGAGCAACGTTCACAATTCATGTACTAGCTAGTAGTCACAGAAGGTAATACCGCCTAACACATACCTCGTACGTCGAAATTTAATTTACCAATAAGCAGTGAAATAGTCCAACGTCTCAAGGATTTTTTGTACCTAGTTTAGGGTATAATAAATCAGTGTACGTTCAATTTATTCCTATAATATATCAACAAAATTCCAAGCTTAAAGGTTCCTATATCATTCGGCCAACAAGGATTATTTTTCCCAAAATAATTCTGACTTCTATTTAACCTTCATAACGTTTAATAGTGAGAAATTCTTATAATTTTCCCACTAAGGAAGAATCGGTTTTTCATGCTTCTTCTAAGAAAATCTTCTAACTTTAACTTATTTAAATACCACAGCCATATATAAATTTCAAAACAAATAGAATCCTATTGTGTTCTTTCTACACAGGTTCGGTTTTCTTACAAAAATTTCCCAAGATTATTTATCATATTATTACTGCTTTCTACTCATCTTTTGCCCAAGAGAAGGCCTATGTACCATGCTGTCTAGCTAAATTAAATAGGGACACAGACCTAATAATCTCACCCAAAACAGAACCGGTTTTGTGCTTAAAAGTTCCTCAAGATTTTATATAAAATTTTCACTTTCCTCATCCTATGGTGCGCAAAAGAGGTCCCATAATTACCATGCTGTACCTTATTTTTATTCAAGAAGAACCTATTTCGTAACAAAGTTTACCAAGGCAGAAACTATTTCCTCTTCACAAAGCATCTAAAATAATTTATTCCAACTCATCTACACTAGGAAAGGTGCGCTACTGTGGACATGCATGCTGTCAATTATTTTAATATAACTTAGTGCAATTAAGGCTCATGAGTACAGTCCAACCGGTGATGAAAAGAAAACTACTAACAAGTCTAAAAATTCGATGTTACGCTCTGCATGCATCAAGGAGGGGTTGGTTAAGCTCTACAAGGCAGAGGTAATGAGAACACAACAACAAAAATCTAGCCTCTCAATTTATACACACATATACGGTTTTCCTACTCAAGCAAAATTAAATATTTTGTTTATTTCAAAAGTGCAGCTTCTAAACTTTAGCCGACCCAAGTTCCATGCTCAAGTAATTTTGCCATTAATGCTTGCATACCTTTGTTAATCGTACGGTCCAGGGAGCAGAAACAAGGAACATATATGACAATAACTACTCCTCCTAAATCTTACATGCAGACCGAAGCAAAGAGCAATGTACGAATTATATTAGTACCTTTTCGCTTACACACCACAATCATGAATAGAACAGAGGCGGTCCTATGTCTTCCTAAGTTCCAAGAGGTCAGGTTCTTTTTCTGCACGTAATAGAAAGGAAACTAATTCAACACCAATCGGTTGCATGCAGAAGGAAAGGTCACTCCGGACTGATTCAGGTATGAGAGATAAGTAAGAGGGAATGTTTTACCTCCTTATGTAATGTCTACGGTCGAACATAAAAGAGAGGAGTGGATGGAGGCTTATGTTCCAAACCTCCTTGTTTGTTGCTCCACGGCTAGATAGGGGAAAAGAGCAAGAGAATATGATTCAGGGATTTACTTTCTCCCTAAGTGTACACGGCGTGTGTGGGAATGAGGGAAAGCATGGAAGTTTTAGCTCCTATCCTTGGTGCATTTCGGCTGCTGGACCGTGAGGGAGATAAGGATCAATTAACTGGCTTTAGGTGATGAGTTGTGGTTTAACAAGTGCCTTGGCCGATGCATGGAGGAAAGCTTCCAAGTGTCTTCCTTGAGTCAAAAGTGTCGAACATGCAGAGGAAGAGAACACCAAGTGGCACACATGCAATAAGTGGGAGTGCTAGGGGGCATGCGCAAAAGAGGGTGAGTTAGGTGTCTTCATGCCTGGAAGTGGTTTATTTTAAAATATTAAGGGATGAAACCTTTGCTCAGAAACAGCCTAGCCGAACAGATAGGAAGTGAGGACCAAGTTTCCCAATTGAGGGCACAAGTGTCGACCATGCAAAGGAGAAAGGGGGGCCAGGTAGCAATGCATCGGCTGAGGGGGTTTTGAATTAGAAAAGTACTAACAATCAGACTTGTGTTTTGACTTCTCATTACATGCGTGAGTCGAGGTGAAATTCTGCTCAAAAGGAGGGAAATGATGAGGAGAGATGGGTGTGTTAGATTCTGACCACTAGGATTTCATGCATTCTGGTTCCCTTAGTTAATTTAATAGATTGCAAGCATTCTGATTGTCCTTGACTAAGACATAATGACAAGCAATCAGATTGACGCTTTTTCCTCCTTATTATTATTTTATATAACTACTAAATATTACTAAGGTGCTTTACATGTTCTAATTAAATCAATCCAATCCTTTCTAACTATGGTTTTGCATTCCTATATATATATATATATATATATATATATATATATATATATATATATATATATATATTCACCCATAATCGCAATCAAAGTACTTTTCCTAATTTAATTCAATTCCATCCTAAATTCCTACGAAATTCGAATTTAAATCATGTGTACTCCTAATTGTAATTTAGATGCCTTCTTAATTTTGCGGGATTTTACAAGTGAGATGTTACAATAATACTTTTCCTACTCTAATTTATTTTCACCCTAAGTATATTCGCATGAATTCGAAGTTAAAAGAGGTACTAACATTACTAATGATGGTTTACATGCGTTCCTAATTACGTGGGATGTTACAGTATTGCTTATCACCCGCAGACAGATGGTCAGACAGAGAGGACCATTCAGACACTGGAGGACATGCTGAGAGCATGTGTGCTTGAGCAGGGTAATGCTTGGGACAAGTACTTGCCACTGGTTGAGTTCTCCTACAACAACAGTTATCATGCCAGTCTGGGCATGGCTCCTTATGAGGCCTTGTATGGTCGTAGGTGTAGAGCACCTACTTGTTGGACGGAGATCGCAGAAAGACAGTTATTGGGACCAACTTGGTCCAAGAGACTACAAAGCAAATTGAGATGATCAGAGATAAGCTGAAGAAAGCCCAGAGCCGTCAGAAGAGTTACTATGATGCCAAGCACAGACCCCTTGAGTTTTCTGAAGGGGATCATGTATTCATCCGACTATCACCTACTACAGGTGTTGGGCGTGCCTTGGGAGTGAGGAAGTTGAGTCCACGGTTCATTGGGCCCTACCAGATAATAAAGAGGGTCGTACCAGTGGCATATCAACTTGCTCTACCTTTCAACTTGGCGAATTTACATGACATCTTTCATGTGAGTTAGCACCGCAAATATATATCTGATGATTCACACATTGTACAGCCTGATGACATAGAGGTTAAGAAGGATTTGAAGTTCGTTGTTGGACCTTCTAAGGTCCTTGCTCGAGATGAGAAACGGCTTCGAAATAGAGTCATTCCCATGATCAAGATCCAATGGGAAGGATTGGCACCTAAGGACGCCATACGGGAGCAGGAGGATGATATTCTGCAGCGATATCCCGATTTTGATATCAGGTATGATCCGATTTTGAGGACAAAATCTTTTTAAAAGGTGTGGTGAATATAATAACCCTAATTACATGAATTTTAAATTAGAGGGTTATAATGAGGACCTTATGGTCATAAATAGAATGAGGATGGAATTCTAAGAATTTTGATACCCATATTGATGGTATTTTGCACAAATGAATTTTCATCTGTTAATTTTGACTGCTGACGCAGTAACAGTTAGTAGAATAACTCTAAATTAGCAAATTATAGTTAGAGAGATAATCTAATGATATAAACATCATGAATGAGGTTAGGATATGATTTGATGAAGATTGATACCCATACTGGGGTATTTTTGAAAAGTCACTTCTGCCAGATATTTTGTACTGCTGTAGCAGCAGCCGGTAGAATCCTGAAACAGGAAAAAGATGAAAAAATGGAAATAAAGACCAATATATGCATAACAAGTCATAATTAGACCAAAAATGTAAGTTAAGAAGATTATGAAATCCGGGTACAGTTAAGAACACCGGTAATGTTAAGTTATGAACATGATAATTAGACAAAATTAATGTTAAGTACTTAAAGTTAGAGTCTAGGAGGTTTCTGGACAAAAAAATTTGACGACGGATCAGTTAAAAATTATGCCGGGTCTCACTAAAGGACGAATGCCACTTAAGTGACAGGGCAACCCTAATTAGGGCACCTTCCCTTCCCATTTCAGATCTGATTCCAGCAGCCTCTTACCACTTCTCTCTCTAAAATTCAAACTTCAAAATTTGCTCTCACTTCTCTCTAAGATTCCATCACCTAAATCTCTCCATAACACAAAACCTCCTTCATCAAAGTTGTTCCTCTCACTCTCCTCTTCACAACCATACCATTTTTATGGTGTGAAGTCAAATTTTCATGGTCATACTCTACAAGGACAGCCATGGTTTTGGAGCTTCATGGAGCCATGGAGTTGTGTTCTTGAGCTCTCTTGAAGAACCACACTTGCTTCCTTTGATTTTTGGGTAAGTGTTCTTGATTTTTTCATGAAAAACCTCATCTTTTCTTCTTGTGTTCTTGAGCTTAACTCATGAGCATGTTCATGAAGGTGTGTGCTTGCCTAAAGATGTGTTCTTGGTGGAAAAAGATGGAGCCTTGAGATAAAGAAGGAAGCTTGAAGATGTAAGCCTCCATTTGAGAAATATAAACCAAAAAGTCTCTCTTTTTCTTGTGTGTGTGCCACGGTTTTGTTATGTATTGGAGAAATATTGTTTAATTTTTTTTTAATGCCATGGTTTGATGAAGATCTTTAAGGGTGTGTGTGTCTTGAACCATGGAATCATGGATTTGATGAGTAAAGGTGCCACATTTGGACCTTTGTGTGTTGTTCATGTAAAAAGATGAACATGAACCCTATATGGACCCTTGATGATTTCAGCCATGTCAAGTAATAATAAGGTTTGATGACAAAAAAATGTGATTAAGTTGTTAAGTGTGGAAAAAATGATTAGAAAGATTAACTAGGTGGGTTAACTCTAAGTAAAACTCATTAATCATGTTTAATAATGGCTAAAAATCCTAATTAAAATAGCTCATTAAATCTGCCCCATAAAGTATATAAGGGTTTAGTTGTGTTAAAATTAGGGGATTAATTAACAAAAGTAATTAAGGATTTAACTCAAAAATTGGACAAAAGTAGGGTTTAGGTACACTAATTAAATAATTAGTAAAATTTAAGTACATGACATAATGAAACTAAGGATATTTCATAATGTGATTTAATAATAGAAAAATCTAAGAATTAATGTGAATTATGATTTATAATCAAAAGTAATTAAGGTTTGTTAAGTAAACACATTTAAGGCTAAGTAACCAGTTTTTATGCAAAATTGGGGAGGGCATATCTCCCTCCACAGAGGTCATATAAGGCTGTGCCTTATATAAAATTTAAGGTTGAGATGTTAGGTATGTGGTGTCAAAATTTGGTATCAATTGAAGATGTATTCCATTCTGTATGTTCGTTTGAGTGAGGACTGCACAAGGAGGCCATGTACAGGGGCGCTGTACATGGCTGCAAATCCACGAATTTTTTCTCCCTCTGTGCTTACTCAATTAAGGCTCATAATATGTATAATTAAAGATAAAGGTGTCTAGTTGTCTACATAAATATTTGAGAGAAGCTGGTTTATTATATTTTCCAGAATCACAGAAATGGTAAAGGATGTTTAGGGCCCTGTTCGGAGTTGGCAAACAGCTTTGTTTGTCCAACTTCAAATGATGATAACCGGAGCTAGAAAACTCCAAATGAGGCATGTGATACCTTGTTGGAAAGTAAATTGAGTCTAGATTAACATACTAAAATATGAGAATTCTATAACAAGTGAGTCGTTCTCAGTAACTAGAAAATAGAAGCATGTACAGTTTTGGAAAAACCGTAAAAGTGATATTTAAGCTAAGTGGTCTTAGGGGAACCCTTAGTAACTTATAATAATCATAAATATAGCTTGGATGAGTTGAAAATAATCTAAGTTACATAAGTGAGCCTTGCATGTGATTCTAAGCTATGTAGGTAATTGAAGATTAAAGTGGCTTGTAATAATGCACAAAAATATGTAATAAGTAAAAATTGGTCTAGACTTGTAACGAGCATATGAGTATGAAAGTGGAATCATTAAATGATTAAGCCGTGGATATGACTTGATTAATTAATATGTAATTAATGATGTGAATGGTTCCTGCTCTAGGTTTGCCTAGAGAGCTTGGCACTTGAGAATGTACTGGAGCATACATATTGGACTATTGGAGTTGGGCTGTTGATAAGCTCAGTGAGGTAAGCTCCTAATTCTAGTTGACTCCTCTCTCTTGTGGCCCCACCATGATGGTGGACATTATGGTTATATTGTATGAAAGTATATGGTATGATGTATATGTGCATTCATTCACATTCATATAGATGTTATATGATCATGATGTTATGATGATGCACTGATGATATATGTTATGAGGATCCTGGCCAGTGATCATGGTATGTAGGCTGCCTATGACTTGACTCTGGGAGCTATTTCATACTGAGGTTGTGTTGACTGTCTATGGCTTGACCCTGGAAGTCACACATGTGTAACTGTCTATGGCTTTGACCCTGGGGTTACACAAGGATGATATGATGATGCTATGTTTATGCTGTATGTCTATATTATATGCTTTATATCTGACTTGTTATGTAGGAAGTGGGCTCAGGGGTTAGAGGATCCTCTATGAACCTTGAGCTTACTGAGATGTGGTTTTCTCACCCCGTTTGGGGACATCATTTCAGGTACCCAGAGTAGTGGTGATACTTCTAGGGGCAAGGCCCCCGCATTGGAGTAGTTGATGATGCAGCTGATTATTTTAGACTCTGTTTAGACTTATGATGACATATGGATTTGTTACCATGCTTAATTATATATGGAGATTATGTTATGTATTTATTTAGGCTCATGATTGTATCCTTAGAGCCATGGATTAATTACTGATGCTTTTATACTTTGAATTAATACAGACTTGTTGCATGTATTCAGTTAATTTGGGAATGGAGTCTTCTTGTTTATATTGACCTAGTGAGGGGATTGCAGTCTGTGGGGACTTGCAAGCTATCTGTTTAAATTATTGCATCAATTAGGTTATCTGTATGTGTTGGACCATGTCCCAGTTATCTGAAATACAGCTGTTATGCTGTCCGTGAGACTCCGTCAGGAATGACACTTGATGTCATATCTTGATGGTCAATGGCCACTAAAACTGGCTCATAGGAGTAATTAGTATATGTAGTTTAGATTTAAGCTTTCGCAGTATCTCACGTGAACGTTTTTAGAAATGTTTTTAGAAAATGTTTTAAAAAAGAGTTTACTCGTACTTTTGTAAAACGCTTTCTTATTCTTTTAAAATAAAGTCTTCCGCTGTGTATGCTAAATATCATGCATGTTAACAACTGGAGTACTACTGTAACAGCCCGTTGTACACCGGTATTGTTAACATTAATTATGATATTAAGCGCAGTTACAATCACAGCAATTCATTTATAAAATGCGAATAAACTTTTTACGATTATTACGCGAGCATTTAAAACATAAAAAGCGTAATAATTAAAAGTTGTGACCGTAACCGTAAACTCTTGCGGAAGACTTATTTAAACTATTATTATAACTTACTTTACTTATTATAAGTTACTAAGGGGTTCCCATAAACCCACTTAGCCAATTACAACATTTACGTTTTTACTTACTTGAACATGGTTCACTCCTAATTTTTCTGCGAACACACCGCTCGCAACCATACCTCCTTTTCAGATTATATCTTTGTCTTACTTAATTTCCTTTTCAACAAGTAATCACACGCTCAATTCGGAGCTCATTTGCTCCGGTTATCGCTGTTTGAAGTTAGATAAGCAAATAGCCAACCAACCCCAAAAACAGCTCCAAACCACTCACATTACTCGAATTACTGCACTCAATTCACTCATCCATTTGCTCTCAAATTTTTATCCTACAAACTAGACATCTCAAACTTCATTTTGATATACCACACGCTTAATTTGACTGAGAAACGAAGTGGGAGTTAATTTCCCAAATCAGGTCCAGAACTGCCTCAGATGCAGTGGCTTATGAGCAGTCCGCGTTTCTCCATTTTTTTCAAGCAGAAGATCAACCCAGATTTTTCCCTATTTTTGACACAAGATAGAGGATATCTCAACCTTCAAAATGGCGTATGGAACGTCCCTATTGGACCTTTATGGAGGGAGATATGCTCTCCCGAAGTTTGTCTAAAATCTGCCAATTCTACAGAAAATTCGCCAGAGATCCTTTGCTATTCCAATAATCCCAAACTTGGAAAAGATCATTTAATCCTCAAAGGTACCTAATAATCACATGATAATACAGTAATAATCCAATGGGTGGCACACACAAGGACCAACAACGCCTTGGGGCACATACAACCCAATCCAGTTTATAGTCATTAGGCATATAGTTCATATTAATCATACTTAAGTAGTTGCAATCACTAACACTTTTTTCATGCATATTTTCATCATACATGTAATCATACCCTAAAATAGGCCTAAGGCCCTTCCATCATAAATAGACATGCATCAAATACGATTACAATATTGCTTTACAACTTACAACTTGAAACTTAAACTTTAACTTACACTTCCAATATTACAACTTAAATTCAAATGACAACATAACCAAATACATAACTACTAGACTTAGGCAAAATGGCATGAACAAATATGCTAATGAAGCTCATACCACATACATATGAGATGTTCATGCCCTAAGTCTAGCCTAGGCCACACGGCCAACAAAATGCAAAATGTGAAGCACTCCACTGCTCACTCTGCGGGCCTCTTGCCCGCTGCTCCGGTTCCACTGCTACCTCATGAAATAAATGCCCCGAGACGGGGTGAGATATACGAATATATCTCAGTAACCAAGAGGTTCTGGAGAAAACTCCACCCAATGGTTCACTTCGATGCATATCAATTGAATAAAACAACCACTTTGAAAACGGGATATAGCAAGGGATTTAGAGAACTGGGGAAATATCGGAATACAAAATACGACGTTGCGGGATGGTAGCTACCAATACCACGCACGCCCTGGCATATATAAGCCTATGGGTCCACCCGAGGTGTGATCAAATCACTACCACCCTGGTACCCATTCCATCGGGTCCACCCAAGGTGTGATCAAATCACTACCACCCCGGTACCCATTCCATCGGGTATAATCCAAGGTGTGATCAAATCACTACCACCAAGGTACCCATTCCATCGGGTATAATCCAAGATGTGATCAAATCACTACCACCAAGGTACCCATTCCATCCATAACACCTGAGACATTCCTAGTGTGCTCCTATCCGGATCACATACTATGACCCACGGTCAACTGGAACTCCCTCTCGGAGACCTATCCAGCGGAAGTCCGAAACTGCCCGAAGGCTAATAAAACTGTCTACTGGCCATAGACTCGGTACATAAGTACCCACAGTAATAATGCATGCATGCTCATGTGTTCTACACTACTCATATACACTTCCTACCGTTGCCATCAACTGGCAAGGTGGAACAGAAAAGGGGAACAAGCCCCAGTACCAAGAGGTTACCTTAAGTATTGTTTTCACAAGCTCCGCAGCAGCTTATCCCTCAACTTGGTACACAGCAGAATGCCTACACAGAGGACATTCCCAATCTCTTATAATTCAAACAATACATGCTAATTTACAATTATACATGCATTGAACCAATTATATACCTCAATCCACTTGGTCCAGGACCAAGGGCAAATCCCAGATTCAAGTTTCGGGATTCAAGTCAACGTACGGCAACCTATACAATCACGTACATCCATCAGTATGCGTCAAATAGCATCAAAACGCAAAATCACAAAATCCTCCCCTTCCTCCTTGAAGGTTCGGCCCAACTAATGTTAATTTGAGATTTATTTTTCTAAATTTTCTTTCTCATTTTGTTACGCCTCATTAGTTTGTCAAGAGGCCAATTCAAGTGTCGGTTCGTCATTTTCGCGTCGAATTACATCAGAACGCGAAAACCGTAAAATCCCCCCTTTCTCCTTGAAGGTTCGGCCATCTATGTGTTATTTGGGGATTTATTTTTATAAATTTTCTTTCTCATTTTATAACGCTTCCTTTTGCTTAGAGGCTAGTTCAATCGTCGTTTATCCGTTTTACGACATTTACGCATCGTTTTGCGAAATATTTCACTCTAGGTTCTTTATGCCAACTAAGCCACTTCTTATTTTTCCATTGATTCTAAACACTTGCCAATCACCACACAACCCATCTAATTACCTTTTTAACACATAATTCATCACTCAAACAATTTCCAACAACATCAATTCCATAATTTTCCTTTAAAGGCCAAGTTGCAACCTATGGCAATTCTAGGATTTCCATTCACTTCTAATCACTCCACATATCACACAACCACATTATATCATCATATAATCATACCACAATTCATCAAACAATGCCTCAACACAAAATTCCAAAGTCCCAAAATCATGACCTCAAATTCACTAAGTTAAAATCATCACATTTCACCTAAAATTTTCATTGCATCTCTAGCATTAATACGTCATTCTAAGGCATTATCATCTAATAGGCATTTTCCATTTGAGCTCTCTAACACAACACATCATAAAATCCCTCTTTTAGGGTTCATAAACATAAGTCACAAATCAACCATTGAAATGTTGAAATAACTCACCCAAATGCAAGGCAAATGACTCCTCCTAAGTATACTCCACCATTGGAGCATTTGAAAACTCCATGAACACCCAAACTTCACTGTGAGCCGCGGCCTTTGAGGGGGAAGATCTCAAAATCCTCTCACTTTCACAGCTCAACAAGGCCACCAGTGGCTTTGGAAGACAATTTCCAACAAATTTCAAGTTAGACTTTGTTGGATTTGGTTAGGATTTGAGTGATTAAAGGGGAGAAGAAAAATTTGCATGGAGAATGGTGGGGGAGGGCTGATGGCTCGGGTTTGGGAGAGAGAGGGGAGTGGGAAGATGATGAATAGTGATAGGATGAGGTGGACTTAAGTGATTTTAAGTGGGGTGGGTCCCACGCCACCTCACGCGATTCAAAACGCGTCAAAACTCTCACTAAACGTCCGTAAATTCAAAGCCTATTTAGAAACTCTAATTTTTAACATTAACTATTCCATTTTAATTAGGCTTGATCAGATGAATTCAGAGTCCTCCATTCGTTCGGAGAAAACACTGTTTTAAGCTATTGCGCGCGACGTTGGCACGTTCCCCAAAATGACTTACTTTCATCAAATTTTATCAACAATCATACTCCCTAACTCATTAGACCAATTGTAACTCATATTTGAAACCTAGAGCTCAAAATTCAACTGGCACGTTTTACAGTGCAATTGTAACGCGGTATTTTTACCCGCGAAAAACATTATTCACTGATTTTTCTGAAACTTGCCTTTCCACTCAATTTTTCGTTCTGAACCCATTTCCAGGGTTATTTTTACCATCTGAGGCCTTCTACTCAAATTTTATCTTCCTAGGGTTGCATGTTGGCTAATTACCGTTTTGCCCTTTCTTTGTATTTTGGCCTAATCTTTAGGATTTTCACTAATCCATCACTTGATTGCTCATTTAATATTTTAATTACTTGATTTAAAATTGTGAGGTGTTATAACTACGGGGTGTTACAGTACTCTACGGTATCCTATAATCCCAACTCACAGTGAAATCTATACTTATATACTTTATTTTACTTTATCACATGTCTCCACTTCTTCTTAGATAATTACCCTTATATTTTCTCGTAGTGATAGGATTAACAACCCTCATCATAGTTCATACTTCCTGTCAGTCATTTCAAGGTCTTCACCCACAATTCCATTCATGAATATTTCCATCTACAGCGTCATAGTTATAATTTACAGTCATTGTTAATCTATTTATCAACATAGCCATCTCAACTCTATTAACTTAGCCATCTCAAGCCTAAACACAACATCTGTAACAGCCCGTTGTACACCGGTATTGTTAACATTAAATATGATATTAAGCACAGTTACAATCACGACAATTCATTTATAAAAATGCGAATAAACTTTTTTCGATTATTACGCGGGTATGTAAAACATAAAAAGCGTAATAATTAAAAGCTGTGACCGTAATCGTAAACTCTTGAGGAAGACTTATTTAAACTATTTTTATAACTTACTTTACTTATTATAAGTTACTAAGGGGTTCCCATAAATCCACTTAGCCAATTACAACATTTACGTTTTTACTTACTTGAACATGGTTCACTCCTGATTTTTTTGAGAACACACCGCTCGCAACCATACCTCCTTTTCAGATTATATCTTTGTCTTACTTAATTTCCTTTTCAACAAGCTATCACACGCCAAATTCGGAGCTCATTTGCTCCGGTTATCGCCGTTTGAAGTTAGATAAGCAAATAGCCAACCAACCCCAAAAATAGCTCCAAACCACTCACATTGCTCGAATTACTTCACTCAATCCACTCATCCATTTGCTCTCAAATTTTTATCCTACAAACTAGACATCTCAAACTTCATTTTGATATATCACACGCTTAATTTGACTGAGAAACGAAGCGGGAATTAATTTCCCAAATCAGGTCCAGAACTGCCTCAGATGCAGTGGCACATGAGCAGTCCGCGTTTCTCCAATTTTTTTAGGCCGAAGATCAACCCAGATTTTTCCCAATTTTTGACACAAGATAGAGGACATCTCAACCTTCAAAATGGAGTATGGCACGTCCCTATTGGACCTCTATGGAGGGAGATATTTTCTCCCAAAGTTTGCCTAAAATCTGCCAATTCTACAGAAAATTCGCCATAGTTTCCTTTGTTATTCCAATAATCCCAAACTTGGAAAAGATCATTTAAGCCTCAAAGGTACCTAATAATCACATGATAATACAGTAATAATCCAATGGGTGGCACACACAAGGACCAACAATGTAACACCCCGTGTATACTCGGAATATTAACATTACATCGTCTTAAGCGGTGCTTAATTAAAAATGCGGAATATTCTTTTTCTTTTCAATTATGACGTCATTATCAATTACCAACTTGATTACTTAATCAATTTCATAAAATATCTCCTGTATGTAAAATTGCAAAAAGACATATACTGAAATACCTCAATATATAGATAAAGTGTGTATCTAAATCACGACATTACATCAAGTAATCCGGACAATATCCTGATACATTATTACAACTCCAAAAGACTCAAGACATAATAATACTATGTGTCATGGACAATCCCTATGCTCACCAAATAAACATAGTAAACAACAAGTCTCAACACAAAACTCCATAAACATAACTGAAGCTAAAAGCATATAAACCGCATGCAAATCCAGCATCCAATCATGGCAGCATAATATAACAGCAATCTAACTCAGCTCCGGCCTCCTGCCGCCTGAGGTCTCAACATTACCTGACCCTGAAATAAGCATTCCCCAAACGTGGGGTGAGATCTCTAAACTAGAAATCTCAGTAAGACAAGGGGTCCTCAAGGATCTTCCACCCCAAGCTCACTTACATGTGCAATATAAGTTCAAAAAGCATTTATATCATTATCAGTTCCAAAACTATGTAGTGCAACAGATATCTATGGCATGTGTGTAATCACTCTCTACTGGCCAGAGAAATGTAGGAATACGTCTATTCCCTACATGTAGTACAAGGAACACCGCTTGCACCTCACCCACAGCCTCACCCTCTTGTATGTTCTACATACTCAAGCTTACCGTATAGGTGGAACACCTCCATGCATATCAACAAGGCACTAACATACAATAGCTCAACAAAATTTCCAAAACATCAAAAGCATGTAACACAGCATGCACCATACCCCCGTGGGACATGGTGGAACCACAGCATGGCTAAACCGAGGACATGAAAGCTTACCTCTAAGCTAGCTATCCAATGCCACAAGCTCAAAGTCCAATCACAGCAGATCACAATCTGATATGGACCAAATATAAATCAATAAACATGTACCACATGCATACAGATAAAAGACAACGCCTTTTCATTATGTTTTCAAGTCTTAAAGCTTCTAACAAAGCCACAAGCCCTTAATCCCATGATTCTAGCTTAGACCAATACATACAGAAGTTCAACTTCATCAATCTAGGGTCTACAAACCCCCAATAGCCTACTGTACACACAGCACAACTACTGTTCTGCGAAATCCCAGAATATCCGGATATTCCTCGGGACCATATCCGGATATGCAATATCCAGATATCTCACTGCCCATATCCGGATATACAAATTCACATATCCGGATATCCAATATCCGGATATCCAATATCTGGATATCTGTTCGACAAATATCCATATATTTCACGATAGAATGCAGTTTCTGCATTTTCGTGAAGATATCCCTTAAAGGTTGGGTTTTTACCGATTTTAAACACCTAAACATGCATTTCTAGGTGTGTTTGACCAACCCCAACATTAAGTTATCATCTTTTAACCTTTACATGCATCAAGGTTCCATTTTTAAGCTCAAAGACTCAAGATCAAAGGTGATGAAGCTTACCAAAGCTCAAACTCAGAAAAAGGTTGCTCTTGGAGCTCACACAACAGCTCCAAGGTTCTGACTTCAAGGGTGCACGAAAATGCCTTCACAAAGGTTGGTTCTTTCTCACCAAAGGTCACCACTTGGACCTCAAAATGCCATGACTATGGCTTTCAACACCCAAACCACCCAAAACCAGCACCCTCACCCACACACAGAGGATGGAAACTCAGAATACACCCTCACACTTACTCACCATGCATGTTCTTAAGTGTATACAAGCTCAAAGAGGGAAGAAATCAAGTAAAGGTGACAACTTGAGTTAAAAAATGGTGAAAAGAGGCAATGGAACAGTAAACCACCCTCAGCCGACCAAGTGCTTCACGTAGGAATTCTGGTATCTAGGGCAATGTGCCCTTAGTAAGTGTATTTATAGCCAAAACTCACTTAAGCACACATTATTAACTTTAATTTCTACGCTTAGCATTTTAATCTCAAACTTTGGATTATGAAACTACATAATTTTCTAAGATTTATCATATTTTTCTTATATTTTTCTGAGCACTTTTCCGGTACGCGCTTTTCAAAGCCAGTACCGGTTTCTAGCACCAGTTCTCATTATTTGGACTTGAAACTCGTTTTACAAGTCCTACATATTATTCAAGTAATGATCATGCACTTACTTAAATTTTCCGGGATACTTTTTCGGCACGCATTTATACCTACTAGCAGAACCGGTATCTGCACTTTTCTTCCGAAAAGTGACTTTCAGCACTCCATTTTAATTAGGCTTGATCAGATGAATTCAGAGTCCTCCATTCGTTAGGAGAAAACACTGTTTTAAGCTATTGCGCGCGCCGTTGGCACGTTTCCCCAAAATGACTTACTTTCATCAAATTTTATCAACAATCATATTTCCTAACTCATTAGACCATTTGTAACTCATATTTGAAACCTAGAGCTCAAAATTCAACTGGAACGTTTTACGGTGCAATCGTAACGCGGTATTTTTACCCGCAAAAAACACTATTCACTGATTTTTCTGAAACTTGCCTATCCACTCAATTTTTCGTTCTGAACCCATTTCCAGGGTTATTTTTACCATCTGAGTCCTTCTACTCAATTTTTATCTTCCTAGGGTTGCGTGTTGGCTAATTACCGTTTTGCCCTTTCTTTGTATTTTGGCCTAATCTTTAGGATTTTAACTAATCCATCACTTGATTGCTCATTTAATATTTTAATTACTTGATTTAAAATTGTGAGGTGTTATATTCACCCCAACTTTTAGAATTTTGTCCGCAAAATTAATTCATACCTGTCCGCTAACTCAGGATATAGCCGGAGAATCTCATCCTCCCGCTCCCAAGTAGCCTCCTCGGGCGTACGTCCTTCTCATTGAACTTTAAGCATTGGAATCACTTTGCTTCTAAGCTTCTTTTCACTACGGTCAAGGACCTCACTAGGACCTATAGGAACCTTCAAATTCTCTCTGATTTCAATGTCGTCCGGTATCACCACATGTGATTCATCCGGAATATAACGTCGTAGCTGCGATACATGGAAAACATCGTGCATATTTGACAACTGTGGGGGCAAGGCAAGCTGATAGGCCACTGGTCCTACTCTTTTCATTACCTGATACGACCCAATAAAACGAGGACTCAGCTTCCTCACGCCCAATGCACGTCCAACACCGGTAACTGGAGATAACCGTACAAACACATGATCACCTTCTTCAAATTCAAGCGGTCTGTGTCTATTATCATAGTAACTTTTCTGCCGATTCTGTGCCTGTTTAAGTTTTTCTCTGATCATTTCAATCTGTGCTGTAGTTTCTTGCACAAAATCCGGCCCAAACCTCTCTTTATCGCCTACCTCTGTCCAACAAGTAGGAGTACGACATCTACGCCCATACAATGCCTCATACGGAGCCATGCCCAGACTGGAGTGAAAACTGTTATTATAAGAGAATTCTACCAGTGATAAATATCTGTCCCAAGCAGTGCCCTGCTCTAGTGTACAAGCTCTCAACATATCCTCGAGTGTCTGTATGGTCCTCTCAGTCTGACCATCAGTCTGCGGGTGATACGCAGTGCTCAGCCGAAGCTGAGTGCCAAAAGCCTGCTGCAAGGCTCCCCAAAAACGAGAAGTAAACTTCGGATCCCGGTCACTCACAATGCTAACCGGTATTCCGTGGAGCCTTACAATCTCTTTCACATATAACTTTGCCAATTTCTCAGTAGAAAAGTCCACTCGCACTGGAAGAAAATGTGCAGACTTCGTAAGTCTGTCCACTATAACCCAAATCGAATCATGACCAGCCTGAGTCCGAGGCAAACCAACAACAAAATCCATAGAGATGCTCTCCCATTTCCACTCTGGTATATCTAACGGCTGAAGTAACCCTGCCGGTTTCTGATGTTCTATTTTAACCTTCTGACAAATCAAGCACTTTGACACATATTCAGCCACATCCTTCTTCATCCCAGGCCACCAGAACTTAATTTTCAGATCTTGATACATTTTTGTGGCACCCGGGTGTACAGCAAACTGACCCTTATGGGCCTCAACCATTACCTCTCCTGCTAACTCCTTGGGCACTACAATTCTGCCCTGATACAATAACAATCCCTGCTCATTCACAGATATTCCACTCTGCCCTTTCAAATATTTGACACTGTCGTTCCGTACCTGTGTTTCTTTAATCTTCTCATATAATTTATTTTCCACCCGACAGCTCTCATGCAACCCATCTGCAACCCGTGTAGTCCAGAATTCATCCACACTCCCAATAAAGACATCCGTCAGTTTCAAGTCACGGAATTGCTCAATTAATTCATTATCCCACAACATCAACTGGGACACGCTGACAGACTTCCTACTCAATGCATCCGCTACCACATTAGCCTTACCCGGATGGTATTTCAACTCAAAATCATAATCTTTTAGAAATTCAACCCACCTCCGTTGTCTCATGTTCAGCTCTTTCTGATCAAACAAATACTTTAGACTCTTGTGATCACTGAACACAACAAATTTCATCCCATACAGAAAATGCCTCCAAATTTTCAAGGCAAATACTATGGCAGCAAGCTCCAAATCGTGTGTCGGATAATTCTCTTCATGAGGCCTCAACTGCCTCGAAGCATAAGCAACAACTCTCCTTTCTTGCATCAACACACACCCCAAACCTTTCTTGGAAGCATCACAGTATAATTCAAACTCACCTTCCGGATCGGGGAGGGTCAACACAGGAGCAGTAGTCAATTTCTCTTTAAGGCTCAGAAAACAACTCTCACATTCCTGAGTCCACACAAAAGGAGTATCCTTTCGTGTTAATTGGGTCAATGGCAGTACCATTGTAGAAGACCCCTCAATAAACCTCCGATAATATCCAGCAAGATGCAGAAAGCTACGGATTTCAGTAACAGTTTTTGGTCGTTCCCAGTACATAACAGCATCAATTTTATTTGGATCAACAGCAACACCCCTCTCAGAAATAACATGCCCCAGAAATTGTATCTCAGATAACCAGAATTCACACTTTGACGGCTTCGCATACAACTTTTTATCCTTTAACACCTGTAACACAGTCCTCAAATGCTCACTATGCTCCTCTCTGCTCTTAGAGTAAATCAAGATGTCGTCGATGAACACGATCACAAACTGATCCAAATACGGTTTAAAAATACGATTCATATAGTCCATGAACACTGTCGGGGCATTTGTAAGCCCAAATGGAATCACCTGATACTCGTAGTGTCCATATCTAGAACGAAAAGCCGTTTTAGGCACATCCTCCGGCCTAATCCGAATCTGATGGTATCCGGACCGGAGATCAATCTTTGAAAACACGCAGGCACCCCTCAACTGATCCAACAAGTCATCAATACGCGGCAATGGGTACCTGTTCTTAACCGTAACTTTATTCAATTTCCGGTAATCAGTACACAGTCTCATGCTTCCATCCTTCTTTTTCACAAAGATCACCGGTGCTCCCCACGGGGACACACTCGGCCTAATAAAATCCTTTGCAGACAGTTCCTCAATATGTTTCTTCAACTCAGCTAACTCAAGTGGCGCCATCCGGTATGGAGCCAATGAAATAGGCCCCACACCGGGCAACAATTCAATAGAAAATTCAATCTCTCTCTCAGGTGGAAATTCTGGTATCTCATCAGGGAATACATCCGCAAACTCATTAACCACCGGAATCGTAGAAATTTCAATCTCCTTGCCACCCACTAGACCACCCAAGAAAATATAACCCTGATCCCCAGCCTTCAAGGCTTTAACAGCATTGCACATAGATAAAAAGGGAGACGGAGTAACCGAGGGCTTCTCATGAGACAATATCCCTCTTGCCACAGCAATCAATCATCGCACAGTTTTGAGATAACCAATCCATGCCCAATATCAAATTAACAGAGGCCAGGGGCAATATAATTAAATCAATAGTGTAACCCCTGCCTTCGTAGACAAACCCGACCTCTTTGCAAATGAAGGAGGAATCACTAACCTCTCCTGTAGCCGTAGTAATACGCATAGGGGGAATCATCCGTGATACTTTTAATCCCAACCCCTTAGCCACATATTCCGCCACGAACGAGTGCGTAGCTCCAGAATCAAATAAAACAGATAAATCAATATTAGAAATGAAAATTGTACCTTTTACCAAATTCGGCGCCTTCGCCGTCTGCTGTGCATTAGTAGTATAAACACGCCCAACTGTAGGTGCAGATGGCAAGGTCTGCAGATTCGCAGCCTGCCCAGTATTGGTATGACAATTGTTGGCATAATGCCCAACCTTTCCACATCTGAAACACGTAACTTGAGTAACAGTACAAGGCCCTTGATGAAACTTCTTACACTTATCACAACGAGGAGCAGAATTTCTCTCATTATACCCACTTCTCTGACCACCACCCTTTTTAAACTGACCTGGGGGCTGTCTTACCTGCAACCCCCTACCTCTATTATTGTTTTGATGGTAGCCACCTCTGTTATTATTGCCGGGAGGAGCAGATGTCCTCGAAGAACCAGATTTTGGATATCTATTATAAACACTTTCAACCCGTTTACACTGAGTCACAAGATCTGCAAAGTTTCTCACAGCAGTATTAGACATCCTCTTTGCAATTTTCTCATTCAAACCCCTCTGAAATTTAGCAGAAAGAAACTCAGGGGTCGGCAGCACACCCCCATAATTGGCAAATTTCACCAAATCATTAAACTTTGTCACATAGGCATCAATAGTTATGGTACCCTGTACCAACTTTTCAAACTCACCCTGTTTAGCTTCCCGGACATCCCTGGGAAAGTATTCCTCATGAAACAGTCTCTCAAATAAAGCCCAAGTAATCTCTTCCCCTTGAATAATGAAAGGCTGAGATGCAGTGTACCACCACTCGTGGGCATCTCCCTCAAGCATATAAACAGAATACAACAACCTCTGGGGATCCTGACACTCCATAACCTGGAAGATTTTATCCATACCTCTCAACCAAGTAGTCACTACCTTTGGGTCCCTTGACCCCTGAAATGATGGCGGCTTGTGCTTTCTAAAAGAGATGAGTCTCTGCTCATTATTACCTGCCAACACTTGCCCAGCAATCCCAGAAGATTGAGCAGCAACAGAAGGATCCACAGAAGGCTCTGGGATATAAGTAGGATCAGTAGTGTGGTGACTAGCCTCGCCAGACTGACGACTAGCACCACTCCCCTCTTGCTGAGGAGTAACAGATGGCGTACGGGTAGCAGTCTCCGTAGCCGTATATGGAGGAGAATCATCCCTCCTATGCCGAGCCCTGTCCTCCCTCATCTCATTCATGAAGGCATGCATCATATCCTGATTATTTTTCATCAGGGTCTCGGTCATAGTTCTATTGGCAGCAGTCTCTTCCTGCAGTGCATTCAGGACTGCAGTAATAGGATCTGGTGCTGCTAAATGACCTGCACCTCTAGCTCCACGGCGACCCCGTGCCCTGCTCATGATATCTGTACATGTAACACAAAGGAATGAGCTGATCAGACCCACACTGAGGAATCACATATACATTAATCATAAATAGTTCACAGATAGCTATGCAACACAAGATACAGTACTACTTTATCAGAGTTCCCATACAAAACTGCTCTGATACCATAAAATGTAACAGCCCATTGTACACCGGTATTGTTAACATTAATTATGATATTAAGCGCAGTTACAATCACAGCAATTCATTTATAAAAATGCGAATAAACTTTTTCCGATTATTACGCGAGCATTTAAAACATAAAAAGCGTAATAATTAAAAGCTGTGACCGTAACCGTAAACTCTTGCGGAAGACTTATTTAAACTATTTTTATAACTTACTTTACTTATTATAAGTTACTAAGGGGTTCCCATAAACCCACTTAGCCAATTACAACATTTACATTTTTACTTACTTGAACATGGTTCTCTCCAAATTTTTCTGCGAACACACCGCTCGCAACCCAACCTTCTTCTCAGATTATATCTTTGTCTTACTTAATTTCCTTTTCAACAAGCTATCACACGCTCAATTCGGAGCTCATTTGCTCCGGTTATCGCCGTTTGAAGTTAGATAAGCAAATAGCCAACCAACCCCAAAAACAGCTCTAAACCACTCACATTACTCGAATTACTGCAGTCAATCCACTCATCCATTTGCTCTCAAATTTTTTATCCTACAAACTAGACATCTCAAACTTCATTTTTATATATCACACGCTTAATTTGACTGAGAAACGAAGCGGGAATTAATTTCCCAAATCAGGTCCAGAACTGCCGCAGATGCAGTGGCACATGAGCAGTCCGCGTTTCTCAATTTGTTTCAGGCCGAAGATCAACCTAAAGTTTTCCCAATTTTTGACACAAGATAGAGAACATCTCAACCTTAAAAATGGCGTATGACACGTCCCTATTGGACCTCTATGGAGGGAGATATGCTCTCTCGAAGTTCGCCTAAAATCTGCCAATTCTACAGAAAATTCGCCAGAGTTTCCTTTGTTTTTCCAATAATCCCAAATTTGTAAAAGATCATTTAAGCCTCAAATGTACCTAATAATCACATGATAATACAGTAATAATCCAATGGGTGGCACACACAAGGACCAACAACGCCTTGGGGCACTTACAACCCAATCCAGTTTATAGTTATTAGGCATATAGTTCATATTAATCATTCTTAAGTAGTTGCAATCACTAACACCTTTTTCATGCATATTTTCATCATACATGTAATCATACCCTAAAATAGGCCTAAGGCCCTTCCATCATAAATAGACATGCATCAAATACGATTACAATATTGCTTTACAACTTACAACTTGAAACTTAAACTTTAACTTACATTCTTCCAATATTACAACTTAAATTCAAATGACAACATAACCAAATACATAACTACTAGACTTAGGCAAAATGGCATGAACAAATATGCTAATGAAGCTCATACCACATACATATGAGATGTTCATGCCCTAAGTCTAGCCTAGGCCACACGGCCAACAAAATGCAAAATGTGAAGCACTCCACTGCTCACTCTGCGGGCCTCTTGCCCGCTGCTCCGGCTCCACTGCTACCTCCTGAAATAAATGCCCCGAGACGGGGTGAGATATACGAATATATCTCAGTAACCAAGAGGTTCTGGAGAAAACTCCACCCAATGGTTCACTTCGATGCATATCAATAGAATAAAACAACCACTTTGAAAACGGGATATAGCAAGGGATTTAGAGAAATGGGGAATATAAAGATACAAACTACGACGATACGGGATGGTAACCCCAATTCCACGTACGCCCTGGGCATATATAAGCCTATGGGTATCATCCAAGGTGCGTTCACAGAAACCACAACCATGATGCCCCAACCATCCAAAACGCCAAAGACATTCCTAGTGTGCTCCTACCCGGATCACACACCATGACCCACGGTCAACTGGAACTCCCTCTTGGAGACCTATCCAGTGGAAGTCCGAAACTGCCCGAAGGCTAATAAAACTGTCTACTGGCCAGAGACTCGGTACATATGTACCCATTGTAATAATGCATGCATGCTCATGTGTTCTATACTACTCATACACACTTCCTACTGTTGCCATCAACTGGAAAGGTGGAACAGAAAAGGAGAACAAGCCCCAGTACCAAGAGGTTACCTTAAATATTGTTTTCACAAGCTCTGCAGCAGCTTATCCCTCAACTTGGTACACAACAGAATGCCTACACAGAGGACATTCCCAATCTCTTATAATTCAAACAATACATGCTAATTTACTATTATACATGCATTGAACCAATTACATACCTCAATCCACTTGGTCCAGTACCAAGGGCAACTCCCAGATTCAAGTTTCGGGATTCAAGTCAACGTACAGCAACCTATACAATTACGTACATCCATTAGTATGCGTCAAATAGCATCAAAACGCAAAAATCACAAAATCCTTCCCTTCCTCCTTGAAGGTTCGGCCCAACTAGTGTTAATTTGAGATTTATTTTTCTAAATTTTCTTTCTCGTTTTGTTACGCCTCATTAGGTTGTCAAGAGGCCAATTCAAATGCCGTTTCGTCATTTTCGCGTCGAATTACATCAGAACGCAAAAACCGCAAAATCCCCCCTTTTCTCCTTGAAGGTTCGACCATCTATGTGTTATTTGGGGATTTATTTTTCTAAATTTTCTTTCTCATTTTATAACGCTTCCTTAGATTGCTTAAAGGCTATTTCAATCGTCGTTTTTCCGTTTTACGATATTTACGCATCGTTTTGCGAAATATTTCACTCTAGGTTCATTTAGGTCTCTAAACACAATTCATTTTTACCATTGATTCAAACACTTTCCAACCACAACACAACCTATCTAAGTACCATATAACTACAATCATCATCCAAATCATTTTTCAACATCAATTCCTCAATTTTTTCCACAATGGCCGAATTATACCCTAGGGAATCGCAAAGGATTTCTTTCCATTTTCAACCATTCCTCAACTCAACCAATCACATTATATCATCATTCTATCAAACAAAAACTCATTATCAACATCACAACACATTTTTTCAAAATTACATGTCATGACCATCAAATTATTCTAAGTTAAAAATCATCACATTTCACCTAAAATTTTCATTGCGTTTCTAGCATTAATACATCATTCTAAGACATTATCATCTAATAGATATTTTCCATTTGAGCTCTCTAACACAACACATCATAAAATCCCTCTTTTAGGGTTCATAAACATAAATCACAAATCAACCATTGAAATGTTGAAATAACTCACCCAAATGCAAGGCAAATGACTCCTCCTAAGTATACTCCACCATTGGAGCATTTGAAAACTCCATGAACACCCAAACTTCAATGTGAGCCGTGGCCTTTTAGGGGGAAGATCTCAAAATCCTCTCACTTTCGTGGCTCAACAAGGCCACCAATGGCTTTGGAAGACAATTTCCAACAAATTTCAAGTTAGACTTTGTTGGATTTGGTTAGGATTTGAGTGATTAAAGGGGAGAAGAAAAATTTGCATGGAGAATGGTGGGGGAGGGCTGATGGCTCGGGTTTGGGAGAGAGAGGGGAATGGGAAGATGATGAATAGTGATAGGATGAGGTGGACTTAAGTAATTTTAAGTGGGGTGGGTCCCACGCCACCTCACGCGAATCAAAACGCGTCAAAACTCTCATTAAACGTCCGTAAATTCAAAGCCTATTTAGAAACTCTAATTTTTAACATTAACTATTCCACTTTAATTAGGCTTGACCAGATGAATTCGGAGTCCTCCATTCGTTCGGAGAAAACACTGTTTTAAGCTATCGCGCGCGCCGTTGGCACGTTTCCCCAAAATGACTTACTTTCATCAAATTCTATCAACAATCATATTTCCTAACTCATTAGACCATTTGTAACTCATATTTGAAACCTAGAGCTCAAAATTCAATTGGCACATTTTACGGTGCAATCGTAACGCAATATTTTTACCCATGAAAAACACTATTCACTAATTATTCTGAAACTTGTCTATCCACTCAGTTTTTCATTCTGAACCCATTTCCAGGGTTATTTTTACCATCTGAGACCTTCTACTCAATTTTTATCTTCCTAGGGTTGCGTGTTGGCTAATTACCGTTTTGCCCTTTCTTTGTATTTTGGCCTAATCTTTAGGATTTTCACTAAATCTCCATTTAATTACACACTTAATGGCTTAAATACTTAATTTAAAATTGTGAGGTGTTATAGTGACTTTCGTGCAAGGTACGTGAGAGAAACCTTTTCTTTATTATCCGTTGTCCCCCTTTCCTTTTTGGTCATTGTCTTTTTGCTTAATGTGGTCCCCCATGTGCGGTTTAGGGCAAGAGATGGTTAGGGTTTTTTTTATGTGGTCCCCTTTGGTAGAATATTTTAGGAACTTGTTGCATGTGGTCCCCTTTGGTAGATTATTTTAGGAACTTGTTGTATGTGGTCCCCTATTGTTATTTTAAGTTGATATGTGTAGTGATTACAAAAAAACTCCCAATTTTTTAGCAATGCAGGCATTTAAAATAACCGTGATTGTTACAGTATTATAGTAATATTGATAATAATTGATTGTTGTATGATACTGTAAAATAATATTAAGGTAGTGTAAAAAATTATTATGTTCTGTTTTATATGCAGATGGATGAGTATATAGTCATAAGATATCATCATGGGGGTGTGTTGGTTAGGAATGATGAAGGGAAGCTGAATTATGTGAATGAGAGAGTGGATGATTTACCAGAAATGGATGCAGACTATGTCACAAGAATGAACCAGCAGAGCTTTATGTCCATCAATGGCTGACAGTGGATGCTTTGCATGCCACTTATGCACATACCTTGAACCCTGTCAATTCTGACCAGTATTGGCTTGCATCATCTGAGCCTAAACCCATTCCTCCACCACTGAAAAGACCAATTGGCCGTCCCAAAAAGCATAGGAAGAAGGATCAAACTGAGGAGCATGAGAGCCAAACCAAAAAATTAAAAAGGACACGTGTTGCAAAGTGTGCTAAATGTGGGCAGATTGGTCACTATGCCAAGACCTGCAAGGGACCAGCTGTAAGCAAGAGAGGGAGGAGAGCAGCAGCACCTTCACATGCAGTTAATGTCAACATAGCAGCCACACATAAAGAGGAGATCCCTCTGAGTCAAGGAGAACCTTCAAGGCAGTCCCAGGCAGCTGAGGAAGCCATTACGGTCAACAGCCCACCACCTACTGCCCCACCACCAGCAAAACAATTGTCAACTGAAACCCTCAATGCAACAAGCAGTGGCACAAGGAGCAGGCTTATGGCATTCATGGCCACACCTGGGTTTAGGCCACCAAGACAAGCTTGAATGAACATGATCAGTTTTTTGTATAGGGGATCAATTTTTGTTATATAGTCAACAATGGTCCTTAGTACCTAATTTTTTGAATTGTATGAACTGTTAGCTGTACCCCCATTATTTTTTTGTATTTATGGCTTTTAGGTGAAGTACTTGCTTTTTTTGAATCACAATATGTCTCTGAATGAGTGTATTTTGAAGCAAAATAGGCCAATGGGGGAATAGTTTGAAGGATGTTTTAGAATGGTTTATGAGGACTACAAGTTCTCTTTTTGGCAGTCCTGTAATTTTAGAATGTAAATGACTACAAGTTCCTCCTTCAATGGCTACAAGTTCCTCCTTCAATGACTACAAGTTCCTTTTTTTAATATCATTTGTTCCCTTTGCAGCAATTTGTCTCTTTATGGTGCTTTTTGAATCTCTGTATGAGTCTTTTTGATTCTTAGCTATGTGTAGTAAATGTTTGGGGTTGGTATTACTGCATTATGTTTGTGTACTGTCAAAATTTTGACCTTAGTTTCACTTCAGGTCATGTTTGCTGCATTGGGAATTTGGTTCTCAAATTTTTTGCTGCATTTTTTACTACAAGTTTCTTTGCTGAATTCAGTTATGTACTGTCATTTGCTGCAATATGTCATATGCTGCAATCCAATGTGTCATGGGTATTCAATGCAGCTTGGTCCTACTGAGAATTTTAAATGTTTGTGTTACTAGCAATACCCTTTTTGCTCTAAACAGCTCATGGCCATTTTGTAACGTTAGGGACCAAATTGGCCCCCGATACAAATTTTCAGGGACCAAATTGGGGTTTAGATTTCATCCTTAGGTACCAATGTCCACTCCTCAAATTCCCATTTGCAACAAACAATTTGACTGGATATTTCACTACATCCAACTGTCATTTTTCTGTAATGTCCATGTACCACCACATAACATCAGTCCACCCTTACTATGCAGAAAAATATTATTATGCCCCATCATGACAGTGGGATCATAACAGGAATAAACTTCATATGATGTATGGGAATGGGCTGTATTACTCCATAACTTTGTTCAATTGCTATTGACATATACTGTATTATATCATGAAGTTACCAGTATACACAAAAACACATTTTATAGCACAAAAAACACAACTACAAAGCCATATAATCATAGCATCTTTTGAACTTTAATCATCAAAAAACAGAACTACATTGTCATTACATTTCATTGAAGAAAAAAAACATTTCGTACACTACATTTCATTGTTACAAGAATTGCAATCAAAAAACAAATCATCAAAAACCCTACACAAGCAGCAACTAAGACCCTAGCTGCCCTACCAACATGCCTAATTTCCTTGTCCATCCTATCTAACTCCTCCACCATCTTCAGGTATAGCTCATTCAGCTTTCTTTCCTGCACCTTGATACTCAGTTCTTGCTCACTAATCTTCACACCTTGGTCATTCAACTTAGCTTGCAATTGATCACTAATCATCATGTCCACATACTTCAGCTTGAAATCCATTTCAGCAACATCCAACTCCACCTTGTTGATTCTTCCATTTTCAAGCTCCAGCCTTTCATTACATACATCATCTACCCATCTAAAAAAAATTACAAAATGGCTTCTTATCCTGCCAAAAATGCAAACCACGGTAAGCAAATATTCCAAGTTATCAAAACTCAATTTACAAATGTATACCTTGAAATTAGGGCACCCAAATAATGCCCTATTTGGGTTTCTCTCTGTTTTGGAGGTATAGACGATTGTTTGCCTCCCACATTTTCACCTTCGACCGCCGGTCCGTGAGGTTGTTCTACACCCAAAAGACGTACTCCTACTTGATCCCCCCAAGCCAGATGACATACTCATCTTCTTCTACGCACCAGAAAATAACTAGTATCCACCTTCTACTTGACACTCTTTTCAATCTTCATCGTGGGAAGCTTTTGGGGTTTTTTAGTTCATGGTTTAGGCTGATTTAGGGTTCCTAATTTGACAGGGACTGTATTAGGTCACTAACCCTTTCATGCAAGGGTCACCTGTCCAAACATCCAACTAGACACAAGGCATCTATCTGAACGACGTCGTTTTTGCTCCACGTGGCTGTGACGTTAGTGACTCAGCCACTTAACGTTCCAGCTGGCTTCCGTCAAGTGGGCCGTCACGTTCCATGTAACAGAAGGACAAACGTGTCCCTTTTTTTCAAAAATTAGACACTGAAATGTGACTTTTTTTTACCTAGGGACTAAATTGTGCCTCGTGAAAATTTCCATGGACTAAAAAGGGTATTTACTCTTTAATTTTTAATTATATATATCTTTTTATACTTCTAAACAAGGTTTTTTAATTTGTATTTTTAGTATTTTACTTGAATTAATTACTAATTATATATATATATATATATATATATATATATATATATCTTTTATAGTTTCATAATTTATATTTTTAAAATTTTACTTGAATTTAAAAATACTTGTGCAATGTCCGTGATACTTATTGGTAGTGTATAAAATTTCTCTTCACAAAATTCTTGAGATACAATATCTTTAATAAATAATATTTGATGTTTAGTTACATAACAAAGGTACATAGCTGTAGATATTAATAAAAAAAAGATACTAAGACCCTCTAAAAAAGAAAAAATACAGAAAAAAAAATCTTTAAAATAATTTATAAATTTCTGATTGATTACATGTATTATTTAATTAATAATATGTTATTTTTTATATTTCCTTGAAATTAATGATTCAAAATCATGATTATGGATGACAAACCATGCTCTATAATGATTCTGTCCATTTCTTTCCTTTATCTTTTAATTAGTTGGTAGAAAAGTTAGTTCTTGAATGCTTGTAAACTTACAAAACTAGTCTTAAACTCTCAAATATGGGAAGTACGTTCACCTCTATTACCCACTTTGATATAGTAACTAATAAGAAGAAAGCCACTATATATATAAGACTAGGTGGAATTTAATATTAGAGATGTTAGCCCTAATAAGTATAATATTTTTCTATTTAAAATACTTGGTATATGACATTGAGGTGAGCATGATAAGTATTCTGTTCCCTGACACTGTTTCTGAAAATAATAATAATTTTCTATTTTTGTGCTTTGAACAATTTCTGAGAAAAAAATGTGTTTGATGACATGTTCTATTTTTATTCCGAGAATAAGAATTGCGTTTGATAACATGATGGCGTAGTTAGAGATGATGTGATGGTAGTGGTGGTGATGACGGCAGTAGCTGCGACGATGATGATAATACTGGTGGCAGTGATATTAGTGGTGGTAGCGGTGGCGATAGTGATAGCAATGGTGGCGGCGTAGTGGCGATGGCGTGGAGATGGTAATAGTGATGACGACAGTGGTTGTGGCAATGGTGGTAGTAATGGTGGCATGGTGGTGGTGGCGACGATGGTGATAGTGGTGGAGGTGGCATCGTGATGGTGGTGGTGACGATGGTGATAGTGGTGGTACGACAACGACGACGATGGTGGCAGTGGTCATATCGGGATGATGGTGGTGGTGGTGATAATAGTGGTGGAGAGCAGTGGCGGACCCAGAAAATTGTATTTATGTCTGCACACTTAGTGGTGAGGGTTCAGGGGCAGTGCCTTAGAAATTTTTTTAATTTTTTTTAAATGTATTAAAAAACAAAATAATATATAAAGAAAAGAAAAAAAAACTTCAACTTAACATAAAATAATAATAATTAAGAGCCATGTAAAGGTGATTCTTCTTTTGTTATTTTTTCCATTCTCAATACTCAGAATTTTGAGACCTATATTTAAGAATAATAATAATTTCACAATTTCAGGCAATGATTATTTGTTAAGATTTTTATTCTTATATCCATGCAAAATAATCTTGCCCCATATTTTTTATTATTTTTATATAAAATATAATTAATTATACCTAATAAACATTCTGCTCATTCAAGAAAAATTCACATAACATAATATCTGGATAATTATATGCAAGATAATATATTTCACTTTCTAATTTTTCAGTTTTTTCATTCTGTCTTTATACCTATCAATCACAGTATTACTAGAATTGATTTTCCTGTTTCCCAATACAAAAATTGAACCTTTTTCATTATCGAGAATACAAAAATAAAATTGATTTTGCCAAACACTATTACTATCCATTTCTGTTCCCGAGAACAAAAAGTGATAAAATCTGATTCTGAAAAGGTTGTCATGTACACCCTATTACCCTAAAAATCCCTTCTTCATTTTGTTTGTAATTATTTGCCTTCTTCTCTGGTGTTTCTTTTATTATTATGTGGTTAATATATATTTTTGGTTGCTGCATGCTGCACCTCTTATTTTTCTTTCCTTCTAAAAAAAAAATAAGATTATGAACATTCGTAATGTCTTGTGAGTAGTAATCTCACTACAAGAAAATGTGTGTTTTGCGACAGATAATCGGCGTCGGTCAGGGTCCAACCGTCGTTGAATACATAACAACGACGGTTACTACGACGTCCTAATGAACCGTAATTGAATATCACAATTCCACGACTGATTTCAGAGGCGGTTACAAAATGACGCAGAATATCACTATTCAACGACGGTTGTAACCGACTCAGAATAACGACGGTTATAACCGACTCAGAATGAAAACGCTGATTTCAGAGGCGGTTACAAAATGACGCAGAATATCACTATTCAACGACGGTTATAAACCGACGCAGAATGACGACGGTTATAAACCGACTCAGAATGACAAAGTAAATGCGTTTACTAACCGTCGCAAAATATAAATTCCAATGATGGTGGATGTTTTTTATGAACAACGGCACTTAGAAAGATTCGAACACAGTATACATTGGAGGAATTCAATGACAACAACCACTATGCCATTGAATTTATTATAATATTAATAATTTATTAATATATTTATTACATACTTTTTTATAAATTTAAATCAACCTTTTCAACTGAGTTAATGATGGGTCTAGGCAGTCTTCATAATATTGGTTCAACCATAATTTTGTGGCTTTAATGTCTCTCATGTTGAATTTATCTCCTGTACACATATAAAACTGTGTTGGGCCCATCTTTTCATTTTATTTTTTCTTTTCACATGATCAGCCCCATATACTTTTATATGGGTATGAGATAATTTTATCTGTTACAATATGAGAAACACCGAACCCTAATTTTGTTGAGTATGTCCCCCCTCCAAAATCTCCTTGCTATAATTTGGACATAAAGCATTGAAATTAAATATTGGTTGTATAATTTCTATAGTAATTGCCCTAATTAATATATGGTCGGGGCAATTAGAATGATGAAAACTTAATTGGCCCGAGCAAAATGTAGAATGTCAATGATATATATAATATAAGGAGTAGTAAGTATTAATCATGGATATCAATTTTAAGAGTTTGTTCATGTCATTGCATTTGTACAAGACATGCTAATTAGGGATGTTCATCAAGCGATTCCAATCGCGGTGACCGAACCGAAAAATCAATAATCGAATAAATCAAAAATCTAAAAATCGCAAATTATAATTGGATTGGATCGATTTTCGGATGGGTTGATGAAAACCGATCCAATTCAAATCGACACAATAAATATGCATCCATGACTTATGCAATCATACTCCAAAATAATGTTCATTAATACAATTGTGTTGTAAGTGTGGGTGTGCGCGTGCGCTTGTGTGTGTATAGGTGGGTGTGCGCGCATGCATGTGGGTGTTAGTGGGTGTACGCGCATTCGCGTTTGGGTGCGTGTGTCTGTGGGTGAGTGTGTGTACTCGTGGGTGCAATATGGGTGTGTATGTTGTTTCTGGCTCATACTTCATAATCAGACAATGATTTTTTTTGGTAGGGCACAAAGAAAGCCAACACGAGTCTTGCTTTTTAATGAGCAGGCGGGGTCCGGGGTAGCCACCCCTACGAGGATGTGGGGGCGCCGACCCCGAAACCGGATAAAAATAAAATGATAGGAAATATATCATTTAGATACATTGTGATTACGAATTGAAATATATCATTTAACCCCTTTGTTGTTTCAAAATATCACGTATACCCATGGTGGTTATAAAAATGTATGATTTAAATCCATGTGTGTATTTATATACATAGAAAATTCATTTATTTAAATTTATCACTTTTGATTCACGATAAAAATAAGTAACTTTTTAAAAAATTTATTGTAAGTTATGATAGGCATGTGAATCCTGTGGTCTTATATGTTTATCATAAAAATAAATTTAAATCAATTTTTTATATGATATCGTTATAATATAATAAAAACTAAAAATAAAATAAATAATTTATCTAGCTAATACTCTTTAATTTATCTGAATTTAAAATAATTTAAATTTAAAATTTTGCCTTTATAACTTTCGCAATTCATACTTTAAATAATAGTATTATTCATCTTGATACATATTCATAATATTTTATATAATATTTTTAAAATATGTATTATAATAATTGAATAAAAATCATATTTATAATATATAATTTAATGTTTTTAATTTTAAATATATTTTATAGATAAACAAAAAAATTGTTTCTTGATTTCTAAAATAATATCAAATAAATAATAAAATATTTTGTAATTTAATCTTTTCATATTTTATTTTATTAAAATTTTAGTGGATTATATCATAATTATATTAAAAAAATTACATATAAATAAAGATTTTTATATTTATAAGACCCCAGGCCCATCCAATTTAGGCAATGGGATGCAACATTCTATTAGTGAGGATGTTGAGAATTTGCAATCCATTGTCTGATATTTTCTAATTAAAAGAAAGGCACATAAAAAAGAATACAAAAATCATTCTATGATTTCAGGGGACTATGTCATAGTTTCTTTTTCAGGGTGTAATTTGATTGCAGGTTGGAAGTGAAAGAGATAGCCATGATTCAAATGGGATTTCTGAGTGATGTTTGATTAATATTTTGCAGGATCAGAGTCTAATTATATAGGTTGTTGGTAAAGTTATAAAAGGATGGCTCCGAACAAGAAGAATTGGAAAAAAGCATCTTTCAGTTATTAATAAACTTGGAATTGTGATCACTGTTATTAATTGGAAGTTCTGTTTCTAGTTCTTATTATTTTCCTTTTTTTTTGCTAGTGATAATATCAAATACTATTTATTCACTTCTGTATCTCCTTTTTGGGATCATTGTTAACCAAGTAACTACCATTAAGGCTTTTCAGAAAATGATCTTTTAATTGACTGAATCTGAATGTTATTTTAGTTACCACACTAATATTCATCATTAATTTTTTACTGTTTTTTCACAGTTCTATTACTCTCTTTTTTGTACATCATATTAGGGTATTTAGTGTTGATATCTTTAGCCTTTTTAAATTCTGAATTCCGTTGTAGAATATATGGTTCTAATTCCTAGAGACCATTAAATATTCAAGAAATATTTGTGACTGAATGTGGATTCGGTATCAGCAACTGCAACCAGTTCATATAGAGGCTATGTTATTGCAGGTGTATTTATTGTAAGATGTTTGTGTTTTGCATCCGTTGTGCAGCCTGAGTTGCGATTATTATTGTTTATATGTGAATGCTGGAAACTGAAGAAATTGGTGTCTCAATACTTCAAGATTTACACCAGCAGCGTGAGACTCTTCTGAACTCCCATAAGAAGGTATGTTTATATGTGAATGCTATTTTTTTAATGGTGTTCTTTTTATGTCAATTTTAGATAGTTTTGGTCCTCTTTTAATTTACTAGTAAAGAATCATGAGATGATTTTATTCTCTAAGGAAAAGTATTAAAATCAATCATGATACGTTTCCTCGGAGAATAAGATTGCAAGTGCGATGTAGAAGCGGTGGTGATTGTTGGTTGATGGTCATTTTTTCTATGACTTGCAGCTTCATGGGGTAGATGATGCTATCGACAAGAGTAAGAAGGTTGTAACGAGCATGTCACGAAGAATAACTACAAACAGGGTGCAAGCTATCTCATTAACTAATAATAATATGCACAAGATACGACAGGGTGCAAGCTATCTTTTATGCTTGTATGTGCTTCGTTGTATATAGGAGCCATTTGTGATGCTTTTTGTTTATGCTTTTTTTTTGTTTTGTTTTTTTTTTGAATTAAAAAGCGTATACTTGATTCAAGTATTTTGTTGATGTATACTCATTTTATGACAAGATGCTTTGCTAGCATTTTTTATGAATTCCAAATCCTTTGTGCTAATGTTGTATGCTATCGCCTTATATATATTCTTGAAATTTATATTTTTTGTTTAGATGATAGTACAAAACATCAAGTTTGATGTTTTAATCCTATTATGATAAATGGTTTAATATATATATTTTTATTCAATAACATTTTTATGAATGATCTTTTTTGTTAATAATTTTAATTATATTTGGACGACATTTCAAAAATTATGTATAGCAATAATATTCTATATTTGAATAAATTTATAAAATAATAACAAATCACTATTATTAAATTTAAAAAAATAGGATTTTAGAAATATAAGAAACAAAAAAATTGATTAATTTTTTTTAAAATTATCGAATACAATCAATCATACAAAATTATTTTATAAATTTTTTAATAAATTTTAAATTAATTTTAAAATTATTATTTAGAGGCTGTTACAAACCGCCTCCAAATAAAAGTCAGAGGCGGTTCCCAACAGACGCGAAATACCTTATCACTTATTTAGGGGCTGTTACGAACCGCCTCCAAAAGGAAATACAGAGGCGGTTATAAACCGACTCCAAAACCACGTTACTTATACAGAGGCGGTTTACAACCGCCTCCAAAAGTAAAACATAGTAATTTCGATGATCATTATGTGGCGGCCACACCGCCGTTCTAACCGTCGTTGAATTATTCTCGACGGTTGTTCCAGCGGTTGAAAGTGACCGTCGTTGATTTCTTCCCGACGATTGATTGGGCGACGGTTGGTTAACCGCCGTACTAGTATTTTAGCGACGGTTTTAACCGCCTCCAAATCGAAATTGGACCGTCGCAAATTGCACCTTTTCTTGTAGTGTCTCTCTAACCCCCTTGTTGATCCATAACACAAATATTGTCCAAGTAATTGTTTGTTTTGTCAGTCTTTGCTGATAAACTGTATGGACATCACTAAGAATTGAGAAACTTATAAGTGAAAATAGATTATATTCGGTCTTGTTTTTATTTTTTGGTAGTCATATTTGGTCTTGTTTAAATTACAAGTGCAAGTGAAAAATGAGAAGAATTAGATAATTCATTTGTAACTTTTTTTTGGTTAATTGCATTATGCTTGGAAAGAGAATGTTCTGACTTTTATGAGGTTGTCTAACCCACGAGGACGTTTTTAGTGCAATGGAAGCATGTGGGCCTCCCATTCAACCGATGACACTTGGATCAAAATTTTTGTTTTCTCTCTCTTTTGTATAAACTTTTCAGAAAATACATGTTTTTTATTAGCTTGGCCCACTGAATTTTTTGTGCACCGGATGCACAATAAATATTTCCCAACCCACACTTATTATAAAGATAGATAATTAAGATGATTAAATGACATGATTGATTGGTGGATGGTTTCTAATTTGAGAAATTAATGAGACGTTCGTTATGAAATTTTAATATGGAAATAATTTAAATTTACCCTTAAATAGCTTTAAATTTTGGGCTAGAAATGTATTTGGTGCAATTATTATAATTTCATAACAAGATCCTATTTGTTGGAAAATATTACTCTCAAATTCATTTAAAAAAAAAGAAAGAAGTTAAACTTGATTACGATGCAAGAATCAAGACTGTGTATTGTTGGACAAGTGACTTGAATACTCAAGAGGGGGTGAATTGAGTTTTACAAAATCTTTTCGCAAAGTGCCTCCTTTGATATTTTAAAGACTATTTCTTCAGTAAAGTGATTTAATAAGAAAAAATATAAGTGTAAGAGCAAGTGTGGTTATCAACAAAGTAAGTAAGCGAATATATAAAGACAATCTAAAATGCAATTTTAATACTTAAATAAAGAGATGAATGTTAGAGAAATTGCAAACTAGATGTATCCTGATTCGGTCACCACCACCGTGACTTACGTCCAGACTGAAGTCGCTCGATCAATTCTTCTCACTAACTATCAAGCTTGAGGGTGCTTGACAAACCACTACAATCTTTCAAGACTTCGGGCTCTTGATGCCTTACAATTTTTCACTCCAAATTTTCTTAGGAATTTGGTGACCTCTCAAGTGTATAGGGTTCACTCCCCTAACTATTCAAGAAATCAAAGGAAGGTGTTTAACAATGGCTAAGTACTCTCAAAGTACAAATAACATAAGTTGAAGAACAATGGTTGTTGAAACTCTCACAAGAATAAAGCTCAAAGATAATTTATGATTAAGAAGACAAGAATAATGCTAATAGAATGAGAAATAATGAGTAATAATGATCAAGAAGTGTGTCCCATCAAGGGGAACAATATTCTCTATTTATAGAGGGCCCCTATGGCCTTTTTCACACTCATTTTCGCAAACTAGTCATTTTATAGCCGTTATTTTGTCTTCTGCACAGTAGGTAATCGATTACCATTGTGTGGCTAATCGATTACCATGAGGGTGTGTTTGGTACAGGAGAAATTTTTTGGTGACCGGGAATCATGATTAATAGGAATTCAGTAGAAATTGAGTTTACTTGGAATCTTACGAAAGATGTGTTTGGTTCGCCAAAATATTACCGGGAATATTGGGTAAAAATTACTGATTCCATATTTGGTTTAGAACGAAATATGACTTGGAATATGAAGTTATTTTACAAAAATAACCCCAAACTATTTTTACTTTTGTAATTGATAGATTGGGTCTAGATTTTTATGTGTATTGAGGTATTTTGTCTCAAAATTTATTGTTGTGCTTTCCCTTTACTTGGTATTCTGATTGGTATTCTGAATTACCATATTATTTTTGGTAATCTGAATAGTGACTTTTCTTTATAAATCAAATTACCGGTAATCCTTGGATATCCGGGAATCGTAATTTATTCCTTCTACCAAACGTGGTAATTACATTTACCAAAGAAGGATTACCGGTAATCCTCTCCAAAAACTTGAACCAAACACCCCCAAGGGTAATCGATTACCAACCTGTTGAAAGGTTGGATTTCACCCTAAAATGATTTTCTCTTGATTCAAATCAGTTTCAAATATTGTTTAAACATTTTATGAACATTGAAAACTATATTTTCATGCTAGGAATGTATTTGAATGTCAAACGATGATTTAATGCATGTATTTGAAAAATACTTTGAGCTTCGTTCACGTAAGGAATCAATTACCCTTTCAAATAATTCTAAGTCTTATACTATGTTACTTGGAGATGGCTTGGACTTAGAGACTTCTCTTGAAGCTTGAGTCTTGATCTTGTTTAGACTTCTTTTTTATGGTTGCTCCTTGGAGTTTTCTTTCCATGCTTGTTTGTTATCATCAAAATCGTTGAACCTTTATATTCTTTACGTAGAGTGCATTGGTTCCACATGTATGAATGCTCATTCCTTTTCTATTTAATTATCTTTTCAAATTCTTTGATTAAAACTTAAACATTCGTTATAATATTGTTGTTTTCTAATACACGTATTGGTAGCTTTTTTTCCTTTTGAATGTGTTTTTGTTTTTAAAAACTGTTTTGAGGATACATTTTAAAAACTGATTTTGAGAGTAAAAAACAATAAAACTTGTTCGATTATAGTTAGTTTTAAAGTTATAAAGAAGTTGTAGCTATTTACAAAAATGTCATTAATGATCCCCATATTTACAAGATTGCCACCACAAAGTAATTTATAACTAAAATAAAAATTTATTTAATTATGAAAATGCAAATAATGAATCCTCATATTTATAGGAATGCCACTGCAAAAACCAAAAAGCAAAAAACAACTTTTCAAAACATCCCTTAGTTGTTTTGCTTTTTCAATTTTTAAAACAAAAAACAGATATTGTTTTAAAAATAGATACGGTGAAAACACTCTTTCCAAACAACTCTTTTTGTTTTATTGTTTTTAAAACTAGAAAATTGTGCTGCAGAACAGAAATCAAACAGAGCCTTAATATTTTTCAGTGTGGCACTGACCCCAAATAATAATGGGTACAGTAGGCTATATAAGGGACACTCTATTCTGACTTTAGAGCTCGTTCACACAGTGTCCTCCTGAGTTTAGCCAATTATTAATTCTTCTGAACTAAAAGTATTTTAAATTAGTTGAATGTGATTAATATGCAATAAGTCGTACATACTTATCTTATTTATGTTCATCTTATTTTATAGGAGGATATATTTTTCGTACAGACACGTCTGAGAATGTTATGGTTTGAAAATTCTCAAGATTGTTGATAATATTTCACAAGTGTGTTCGTTTGTTGTCTAACATTTCCATTGTACACATGAATTGAATTTATCTGCATGGAGTAGATTGAGATATGCTTATATTGATATATGATGACCACATTCAATATATCTATGCCTTATATGATGGTATAGAGATATAGCAGAAATATAACTTTTGAAGAATTTTTACTCTTGAAGTTCTTTTTTTTTTTTTTTTGATAACAGAAGTTCTTTTGGTTGTAATAAATTAAAGTAGGAGTATCAAAATCCCTATCCATATGTAGTGCTTAAATGTTGACTTTGAGCCTCCGAGCCACTAATTGTGTTGTATAATTTATGTAGACTTCAGATGCTATTAACTCATGTAATTAACTTTTAGTTTTTTGCAATTTATACCTGGTATTTAATTATGTGTTGTGACATTCTTTGTAAGCTAAGTAATAGAGTAGTATGTTACAATATATCACTTAAGTTCTACTTAAGTATATATTTATGAATATCATAATATGCTACTGGTATAAGATGTTGCCTACAAAGTTTGTATGGTGGCGCCAATTTTAAAGCAGGAAATGTATTTTTAGACATTCCAAGACAATGATCAATTATTATCTTTTAAATTGATTGTTTATAATTAAAAACTCATGATGACTTTTTTATTGTCTAACTTGACTTAAATAATCTTGTGCATGATTTAAGATGTATGATAGAGTCATATAAGAAGAACAACAAGATACTAAAGTGACAACATATATGAGCTTTGAAAGAAAACAAAGAATAAAGAGCAGTAGATCAAGAGCAACAAAAGAACAAAACCATGAGCAACAACAAGACAAGTCTTGAGGAATAAGATCAAGAGCATTAAATTTGTGCTGAAGTGAACTAACTAAAAATCAATGCAAAAAGCAATCCAACAAAGTGTAAAATAGTGCCAAATCTAACAAGTTAAAGGTTGAAACTTAAGTGAAGAATAAAGATCGAATATACAATGCAACAAGATAAGTCCAATTCTCTATTAGAATGCACTTTTAAGACTTAAATTTGATTGTCGTAAGGGTATACGATATATTGCATTTAAAAGTTGCATATTTCAAGAATGCAAATTATTTTTTGCAAAAAAGCTCTTAAGCATTGTATAAGATGTTTTAATCTTATAAACATCTTTCCAAGAGCCTTTTTTATGTTTCCAATCGTTACAAATATGATTGGATAGAAAATGAATTAGTTTGGCTAAAGTTTATAACCTTCATTAAGGTTGGGTATCGATTCCCACCTATTGGGAATAAATTCCCTCCATGAAGGGAATCAATTATTTCCAGTTGGGAACTGATTCTCTCATGCTACAAAAGTTGGATTCCCCTTGTAGAAATGAAATAACGGATGTAAACGACTAGTTTTCAATTGAATCACTATATATACATTTCCAACGGCTCTCAAATATATTGATCATCATTGTTATACATCATAAGGATATTTTAAGACTATTTGTACCATCCTTTACACAACTTGAGATAATTTATATAGATCATTCATTCTTGAACTAATTTATTGAAAAATCATATGCCTATACAATTTCAATTTGTATTATCCACATTTTGAGAGAGTAAATCCATTCATTTACCATTTTTGTACTCAAATTGAGTGATTTAGGGTAGAAAGACCCAAAACTTGTGAAGGTTATCAAACACACTTAAATTTGGTTGAGGTTGTAAGGTTACCAAATACCCAAAAACTTGATGGTTGTAAGGTGTCCAATCACCCAAAAGTTTGGAAGTTGTAAAGATTTGTCAAGTACCCATGAAGCTTGAACAATAATGAATAATTAGTGAAGAATTGTTGAGCGGCTAGCAATCTAGATGTAGGTCACATTGGTGTTGTCCGAATTAGGATAAATTGAGTTTGCACTTCTCCCAACCCTTGCTCTTTAAATTATATATAGAACCTTAACTCTTTATTAGACATCTTATATGTGCTAGTATTGATTGTATATTTGTGATAGTTAGTAAGAAATATGTTATCTTTATCTATCCTTAATGTCTTCATATGTCAAAATTTGCATGAAGTGTTAATTTAGAAATGGGAAAGGGGCTTTGCAAAAATCTTATAATACTTAATTTACTCCTCTTTTTTAGTATGGAAGCCACATTCCTAACTTATTTCACCACAACCTTTATTTTTATATGTTGCCAAATTTCGCTTGGTATAGTCTCTATTATTTGCTGATTATGTTATATTGCAACTCACTCCAGTTGTTATTATGTTAAAGAGATAATTTTTAATTCACTCCTTTGGTTTGATTGAAGAAGTCTATTTTGATTGCCACTAGTGAGCTTGTCACATTATTCGTGTTGGCAAGATTTATACTTAATTTGTTTATTATAGACTCTTGATGGAATCCCTAAAGGCTATTATTCTTAGAATTACTCCATTATTTTTACAAGCAAGATCAATCATAAATTTTTGATAAACCTATATGTATATGTATTATGGTAATGATTAGGCTTACAAGGCTAATTGGTGTTAAGAGTCTATAAATTATGTTTTTAACTTAAACAAGATGATTTTAAATTAAGTTTTCACTTATACAAGAACACACCACTTTTTTGTGGTACAATTATTTTTTCTACTCAAAAGATACTATGCATTTTAGCCAATAATCATGTATTTGTACGTATGGAATGAAAGAGAGCAATTAAAAAATGGCTTTAATGTTTCTACAGTGAATGTAGATAAATTATCTACATTCACTCACAAAACGATGTCGTTTTGAGTTAAAAAATTAAAAAAATATAATGAGAAAGACTATTATAACCCTGAAATAAATTATAATTACAAAAATACATTGATTTCTGCCATAAAACAACGTCGTTTTGGGCTTAATATAGATAACTTATCTACATTGACCGTAGAAAAAGCAAATCCTTAAAATATTATGAAAAAAATGCAAATCTTGATGTGCTTATAGGCAATTATAATTCAGTAAAGGTGATCAATCATGCCACAAAAGAATTTAATTATACTTTTTGTTTCGGATGGCCCAATAACTGCCGGCCCAAGGTCCCAAGCCCAACCCCAGGCTCCAACCCACGTTAGCCCTAAGGGCTAACATGGATCCTCCCATCCCCCAATGTTGCGACGCTTCCAAAGGGAAGCACCAAAATGTCCCATCTTGGGACCTCAACCCCCAAAGACGACTGTCACAGGCTCCGTAAAAGGAAACTGCTCCTTTGCCCTACGCTGACACCGCCAGGCAACAGAAGGCGCAGCGCTGCTACAACAGCAGCGCCTGCCACGCCCAACACTGCCATCATGGGAGTGAATCTCAAGGAGGGTTGACCTCCTCCTCACCAACCAGGTGCACACCACTTTCTCTATAAATAGCCCCCTTGGGCACACCATGAAGGTATCTTATGTATCGTTATTATGCCCATTTGAATTAAGTCACAGACTCACACACCCAACACCATTGTTATTAACTTGCTTCATCCTTGGAACAACACCTCCTAGTCTGGTCTTTACTTCAGCTAGGGGTATCATCCATGCAGTGACATTATTCCCAAAGGGAACATAGTGGGCTTATAGATTCCAACGGTACATTGGCGCCATCTGTGGGAAAACTATAAACTTTTATTCATATTCTCCTACCAAAGATCCGCAAGACGCATTTCACACTCTGACAACTAAACATGGTTGTCACGACCAGAAGAGAAGAACAAGCTAGGGCCACAACCCTAGAGGGTCACGTACAAAACGTTCATCCCAACTCCCCGTCATCCATGCATTCAGCTCCAGCTGAGCAAGCGGCTGGCGAGGCTCTCCCTCCGGTGCTGCAATCTGTTGGCCCACATTTGCCAACAGCTGGCGCTGGAATAACACAGTTGAATTACCGCGTAGCTATGCGTGAAATGCAAGGAGAAAATTTAGTCCCAAACCAACCCCCACCGCCGGGAGTTCACTTCGGAATGCCATTCCCCACTTTTGCACCACAAGCCTTCGACACACTCGCCCATCGTCCATAACCGGCCCGAAGTCAGCCAGTGGCGATGTACAATGATCATCGACTTGCCATGATCGCCCCGTACCCCCTAGACCTTACACTCATAACGTTGCCAACATTGTTGCTCCTTTCCTTCAACCTTACCCTGCTGGTTTCCCATTCACGGTTACGCTATGCAACCACATAACATGGCCATCCCACAACCCCAGGGGTCTTATCCAAACCCTGGTCAGCCACCATATGGCGCCCACCAAGCTTTACACTAGGTCGCAACCCTCTCTTACTCTGTTGAAGCCCCACACATACCTCACCCACAACCCGACCAGCATGCACGTAACCCCAATGTAAGGATAACACCTGCTCATATGTCAGGATGCAACAGACCCTTGACTGATAGCTTGCGATTAACCCTCATACCCCTCGGTTTCAAAGGCCCCTCTAACATCACCACATATATTGGTGACACTGATCTTTTTGAGTGGATCCAAAAGTTTGAAGCGACAATGACCCTTCATGGCGAGATGGATCTCCTCATGTACAGGAATTTCCCCACACTTCTGGGAGGGAGAGTGCTGACATGGTACACCACTCTACCAACCGGTAGTATTGCATCCTGGGACGATTTGGCGAGCAAGTTTCAGTCCCATTTTGCAACCAGTCGCACGGTGCCTAAGTCCGTTCACTCCCATGAAAAGATTCGCCAACAATTTGGAGAGTCCCTTAGATCCTTTTTGGACCGCTTTGATAAAGAGGCTCTGCAAGTTCAAGGCTTAGACCCCAAGGTGCAAGTGCACATACTTCTGCTAGGCTTGCGACAGGGAGCGTTCGCTATGAACTCGCTCGCCATGAAATCACTGACTTAGAAGAAGTCAGGAAAAAAGCCCAGGAGTTCATGAGAATTGAAGAGTACAAAGGGAGTCAAGTTGATGATGCCCATAACCAAGAGAGGACGGTCAGTAAGAGTAAGAACCAAGCTGAAGAGAACAGGCGGAGTCATAAATCGTCTAAGTATGCCAGCCGCCCTTCAGGGCGTGACACATCAGGACGCCCATCACACAACGTCCTGCAAACTGAGTACAAAGAGGATCCCAAGAGCAACCAACAGCCCCAGCAACCGACCAGAGAAGCCGCCGCGTACTGCAAGTTCCACCGCAGCAACGGCCATAGTACTGAAGAATGCAGACACCTTAAAGACGAGATTGACGAGCTCATCAAGGGCTGTGCTCAAAGGCGGGGAGGAGAAGGTGCGCGCCCGACCAGAACTGGAAGGCGACAATGTGAGCGTAGCAGGTCACCAGAACAAAAGAGAAACAACCAGCCTGGTTATCAACCTCGCCATAAACGAGATCGCAGAGAAGACTTCCCACGAGACCACAGAGTGCCGGTTAGCCAAAGCAATAGAGGAAGACGAGAAGGAGATGAGAAGATTCAGCAGTCATCAAGCACGGGGTGATAAACATGATTTCAGGAGGCCTGAGCGGAGGCAGGGAAACAGTCAACGCTAGGAAGAGACATTTGAAACAGTGTTTGGCGGTTGCTGGTAAAGTCATCAGCATAGTAAAAGTGGATTCAGGTCCCGCCAAGCCTAAAATCGTGTGGGATTACAACGATTTGGGCGACGTCCTTCCTGGACATGATGACCCTTTGGTCATTCAAGCAATAATCGCCAATTTCGGCGTTAATCGCGTATTTGTTGACCACGACAGCTCTGCTGATATCTTATTTTTGCCATGTTTCAGGGCGATAGGATTTATAGTGAATGACTTAACCCCCATTGCAGATGAACTTTCAGGTTTCAACGCAACAACCACCAAGCCGCTTGGAATGATAAGCCTGTGTTTGTCTTTAGGGACGCCACCCACATCAAGATCAGCTGACATCCAGTTCTTGGTGCTCGACACCCAATCAGCTTATAATGTAATTCTCGGCAGAAGGATGTTCGCCGCGTTTGAAGCAAGCATATCGCACCCGCACTTGGCAATAAAGTTCGTGGCGAGGGACAACAAGGTGGCGACGGTAAAAGGCGACCAAACAGTAGCCAGGAGTTGCTATAATGTATCTTTGAAACCAGCACCTAAGGTCACCTTCAAAGACCAACCAACGCCTCAAGTGAGAACGTCACAGGTAATAGAAGAAAATGCTAGCAGAAATAACAAAGAACTTGATCAATGTTTTCTTGTAGAATTCGACGCTAGAGACGACCCTCGAGCGGAACATTCCAGGCCCACGCCAGATTGAGTATTAGAGCATGTTGTTTTGGGCGACGTGGACCACCAGATAACTACAATCGGGGCGACCATTGATCCCGAAATTAAGAGTAGGCTGATCAAGCTGCTACGTAGTAATAGAGATCTCTTTTCCTGGAAACCATCCGACATGCCAGGTATAGACCCAGAAGTGTGCTGCCACCGATTGTCCATAGACCCCAAAGCGAAGCCCGTCGCGCAAAAGAAGAGGAAGTTTGGCCCTGATCGCCAGAAGATAATCGACGAGGAAGTGAAAAGGCTCCACGAAGTTGGCTTCATCAAAAAAGTCAAATATACAACCTGGCTCTCCAATCCTGTGTTGGTTAAAAAGCCTAGTGGGGCGTGGAGGATGTGCGTCGATTATACCGACTTAAACAAAGTATGTCCCAAGGACGCTTATCCCTTTCCAAGCATTGATCAGCTAGTGGATAATGTGTCTGGTTTCAAGATACTCTCATTCATGGATGCATACTCTGGTTACAACTAAATTCTATTGCTAGAAGAGGATCAAATCAAGACGACGTTCATCACCCAGAATGCCAATTACTGTTATACTATGATGCCTTTTGGCCTGAAGAACACGGGTGCCACGTACCAGTGAATGATGAATGAAGTATTCAAAGACTTGATTGGCGATAGCGTGGAAGTCTACATTGATGATATGATCGCCAAATCATAAACACCAGAACAACACTTGATGCATCTTCAAGGCGTGTTCGATAGGTTGCGCAAATACAACATGCGACTCAACCCGAGTAAGTGTGCCTTTGGCGTTCCGGCGGGCAAGTTTCTAGGCTTCATGCTAACTGAGAAAGGCATAGAGGTCAACCCTGATAAGTGCAAGGTGGTCATTGAAATACAAAGCCCACAAACAGTCAAGGAGGTTCAGCAGCTGACTGGAAGACTGGTCGCCCTAAAACGTTTTTTGGCAAATTCAGCACACAAATCACTCCCCCTGTTTAGTTTGCTCAAAAAAGGCACGTCCTTTGCGTGGTCTGGTGAGTGTGAAAGAGCTTTCCAAGAGTTCAAAAGGGCCCTGTCCTGCCCGCCGGTTCTCACCAAACCAGATAATGGCGAAACTCTGTACTTATACCTTGCCGTCGGCACTGAGGCCATCAGCGCGGCGTTGGTCAGAGAGCCAAAAGAAGAAGGCCAAAAGCCGGTATACTTCATCAGCAAAGTGTTGCAAGGGGCTGAGCTGCGGTATCAGCAAGTTGAAAAAGTCGCCCTCACACTCATCTTCGCGGCACGAAGGCTAAGCCATACTTTCAGTGCCACCCCATCACGGTCAGAACTAATCAACCTATCTGTCAAGTCTTGCACAAGCCCGACCTCGCCGGACGAATGATGTCATGGGCAATTGAGCTCTCTGAATACCAGATCAATTATTAGCCAAGAACCGCCATCAAAGCTCAAGCTCTCACAGATTTCATTGCTGAAATGACACAATCCAGCACAACCGCCTGCCAGGCCGCAAGGTCCAGTCCTGAAACTCCACGGTTGGCGTCATGGAAGCTGTATGTGGACGGTTCCACCAACGCCAAGGGATCCGATGCTGGAATAATAATCAAAAATCTGGATGGTGTGGCAATGGAGCACTCGTTATCCTTCAACTTTAGTACCACTAACAATCAGGCTGAGTATGAAGCCATGATTGTTGGCCTCCTTCAAGTAAAAGAGTTGGGAGTTCAGCACCTCAAGGTATTTAGCGACTCTCAGTTGGTGACTTTTCAGATTTTCGGAGAATATCAAGCTAAAGGGCCATTGATCTACAAATACTTGGAGAAAGTAAAAGAACTCATGTTGACTTTCGAGACGATCGAATTTGAGCATATCAGGCGGTCAGAAAACACATGTGCGGATATCCTCGCCAAGCTTGCAAGCACCAAAAGCCCAGGTAATAATCGTTTTGTCATCTAGCATAACTTGCCTAATCCATGTATCATCATGAGTATTACAGACTTGAAAAAAGGGACCTCTGAAAGTACCTGGATCACTCCCATCGCCAACTATTTATCAGAAGGTACCCTCCCAGTGGACCCAAAGGAAGCTAAGAAGATAGTGCGAAAGTGCGCTCACTTTTGTATGGTGCAAGGGCGGGTATACAAAAGGGGTTGCTCAACCCCACTCCTGAAGTGCTTGAACCCCTGTGACGTAGCATACATTCTGGAGGAGATCCACGAAGGAATTAACGGCCACCACTTGGGCGGCCACTCGCTAGCAAAGAAAGCGCTTCATGCAGGTTTTTATTGGCCGACCATGGAGCGAGACGTCCACGAGCACGTAAAGACATGTGATAAATGCCAAAGGTTTGCTGATATACACAGAGCCCCGCCAGAAGAACTAACCGTGATGTCATCCCCTTGGCCCTTTTACAAGTGAGGGATGGACATCCTAGGCCCTTTTCTCGTCGCGACAGGCCGAGTCCAATGGTTGGTCGTCGCCATTGATTATTTCACCAAATGGGTGAAAGCAGAGCCGGTTGCTACCATTACCTCCCAAAGGGTCAGGAAGTTTTTCTTGAGAAATATCATTTACCGTTTCGGCATCCCAGGAGAAGTTATAACTGATAACGACACTCAATTCACGGACGCCAAGTTCCAGGAGCTGATGAAGGACCTACGCATTCGACACCATTTCGCCGCTGTGGAGCACCCACAGTCCAACGGGCTAGTGGAGTCAGCTAAAAAAATGGTGGTAAAGGGAATTAAGAAGAAGCTAGAGTCTCAAAAGGGGGCGTGGGTGGAAAACCTTGAAAGCGTCTTGTGGGGATATTGGACAACTGCACAATCTAGTACGGGGGAAACCCCTTTTAGATTGACCTACGGCACAGAGGCAATGATTCCTGTCGAGATCGGAGAATCCTCTTGGAGGAAAGATTATGTGTCCGAAGTGGCCAATAGTCAAAATCTCAACGAAGCTTTGGATCTTCTTGACGAATTCCGGGAACGAGAAGCCCAATCTGAGCGCCAATGAAAGGAAAAGGGTAGCTGCTCGGTACAACCAAAAAGTAGTCAAGAGGAAATTTGAAGTAAAGGACTTAGTCCTTAGGCGAGCGGATATAGAAAAGAAGAACGCCCGTGAGGGTAAGCTCGCCCCAAATTGGGAAGGACCTTATCGAAACACCAGCAACCTAGGAGGAGGAGCCTATGCTTTGGAAACACTAAAGGGGAAAGCTATACCCATGGCGTGGAACACTGACAAGCTCAGACGATACTATAGCTAGATCGTCCAATGTAACCCGTACACTGCACTCTTTTCCTTTCCAGCTTTTTATCCCACTGGGTTTTGCCTGGAAAGGTTTTTAATGAGGCAGTTCATTTACTTCTTAATCAATAAATTGCACTAAGACCTGCTCCAATCTTTTACACTCTCCATATAATGAAGTTGCGGGACGGTACTCACCCCCCGCCAAACGTTGGACTGGGACGATTTTCACCCCCATCTAACACTAAGTTGCGGGACGGTTCTCACCCCCGCCAAACGTTAGACTGGGACGGTTTTCACCCCCAGCTAACACCAAGTTGCGGGATGGTTCTCACCCCCACCAAACGTTGGACTGGGACGGTTTTCACCCCCAGCTAACACCAAGTTGCGGGACGGTTCTCACCCCTGCCAAACGTTGGACTGGGACGGTTTTCACCCTCAGCCAACACCAAGTTACGGGATGGTTCTCACCCCCGCCATAGTTGGACTAAGACGGTTCTCACCCCCGCCAAACGTTGGACTGGGACGATTTTCACCTCCAGCCAACTCCAAGTTACAGGATGGTTCTCACCCCCGCCATAGTTGGACTAAGACGGTTCTCACCCCCGCCAAACGTTGGACTGAGACGGTTTTCATCCCCAGCCAACACCAAATTACGGGATGGTTCTCACCCCCGCCATAGTTGGACTGAGACGGTTCTCACCCCCAACAAACGCCCAACTAGCGGGATGGTTCTCACCCCCGCCGCAGTTGGACTGGGATAGTTCTCACCCCCAGCCAACGCCCAACTAACGGGATGGTACTCACCCCTGCCAAACGTTGGACTGGGACGATCTCATCCCCAGCCAACGCCCAAGTTGCGGGACAGTTCTCACCCCCGCCAAATGTTGGACTAGGACGGTTCTCACCCCCAGCCAACGCCAAACTAATATAAGGGTACATCAATTCTTAAGAGTTTAGATTGAAAGCGCCAAAAAGGGAAACAAAATTCATTGATGATTAAAGAAGTACAAGTCCGCAGTTGACATACCAACCACGACAAAAAGAGAAGAAAAAGCCACCAGTTGACACACCAACCGTGAAACACTTATATCTAAATTTACAAATCAAGATTGACGATCATCAGCTATGACATTCTCATTAGTAGCTTCTCGGACCTGTTCAGTCGCGCCCTCCTCAACATTCTCCAAAGCCTGCTCAATGACGCCCGCTACTGCAATACCGCCCCCATTCGCCACGTTAGGGCCAACCAAAGTCTCGTCAACGGGTTCTGTCGGCACGACACGCCTAACATCATCCTCTTTAGGATTATCATCACAGTCGGCGTCACTGGTTGGGGGGATTTCTGGCGCGCTTTCGTCTTCATCAGTCTCAGGACCCTCCTCAATTACCTTCACCCGCCATCCTTGAGGCACTCAACTATCTTGTTGTCTTCCACCTCATAGTCGGGGGTGAAACCAGTCAAGTCAAGCTCAGGATACCTAACAGAAACTTGCTGAAGGGCGTTGTTAAAAGAAGCGTACATAAGGTTAGCTAAGGCTTCCTCCAACTCTTCCACCCGCCCAGTGGCTTTTTTGAAGTCCTCATCTTTGGCGTGGAGGTTCCCGTGTGCAGCAAACAAATTAGCATACAACTGGTCTTTCTCAGTCTGGAGACCCTCATTCTCCTTATTGGCCTCTTCTAATGACTTGGTTAGGTCATCTTTGTCGGAGGATAACCGCTTAAACTCACCTTCTGCCTTCTTCAGTCGCACAGACAAAGATTTGTTCGAAGCTTTCGTATCGACAACCTCCTTACCAAGGTGCCCAACCTCGGCAGTAAGACCATCCATCTTTCGGCCCATCTCATCAAGGCGATCCTCTTGAAAGGAGCAACGATAGTTAACTGCAAGGGCGATCTCTTGAATTCCTAAGATGCGGCCAATAACCACTTGGGTGCAGTTCATTAATTCTTGGCGATCGATCATCTTAGGACGCCCCACATTGGGAAATCCGCTGTCAAGGTCCCTCTCAGACAATTTGAGGGCCCTTCCAACCGGGACCTCAACAGGAGAAGGAGGAGAATCTTGTACACCAGCTGTGGCACGAGGCTCTCCGTCATCACAAGCACTGTTTACCATCTTTTCACCATCGCTTGAGTCATCAGCAAACTGCCTACGCTCGGATGGCTCGAGGCGCGGTGACTTGGAGGCCCTAGGCGGAGTCAGGTGTTCATCTCC